>NW_027436343.1:0-96000 GCF_964199755.1 Larus michahellis | reverse complement strand
CTGTCCCGGTTACCTCTTTGCAAACATTCTCTTCAGAGCTGCAGTGAAACCAGGAACCGCGTGGAGAAGGCACCCACACTGAAAATGCCTGGAAGGAACGAACATTGGGGCTTCTTCTCAGTGTCTCTGACATCGGGTTTCACTGTCCCGGGAAAGTCTCTGCTAACACCCTGCAGAGAGCTGTGCCCAATATACAGAAACGTCTTGCGGTATCTCCTACAGGGAAAGTGCCAGGAGGGAATTGTGGAGCTTGGTCTCAGTGTCTCTGAGAATTGCTCTGATTATCCGTGTGACCTCTTTGCTAAGACTCTCCAGAGAGCCGTCCTCAAAACCAACACACATCTTGACATATCTCCCACATTGATCGCAGTGTCTCCAGAAACGGCATTCAAGGAGCCAGGAACTTTTCTGCCCACACTCTCCGGGGACAGTTCCTTAAAACCAATATACATCCTGCTATATCTCCCACATGGAAAATGCCAGGAGGGAGAAGTGGGGATTATGTTTAGACTTTCTCAGAACTGCTTCAAATCAACTAGATATCTTTGTGCTGTAAATCTCCCAACAGCCAAATGCAAAAGCAGCAAACATCTCGCTGTATGTCCCACATCCAAAGTGCCAAGAGAGTAATGTAGAGCTTGCTCTCCCTGTCTTTGAGTACTGTTTTCACTGTCCCGGTTACCTCTTTGCTAACATTCTCTTCAGAGCTGCAGTGTAAACCAGGAACCGCGTGGAGAAGGCACCCACACTGAAAATGCCTGGAAGGAACGAATATTGGGGCTTCTTCTCAGTGTCTCTGACATCGGGTTTCACTGTCCCAGGAAAGTCTCTGCTAACACCCTGCAGAGCGCAGTGCCCAATATACAGAAACGTCTTGCGGTATCTCCTACAGGGAAAGTGCCAGGAGGGAATTGTGGAGCTTGGTCTCAGTGTCTCTGAGAATTGCTCTGATTATCCGTGTGACCTCTTTGCTAAGACTCTCCAGAGAGCCGTCCTCAAAACCAACACACATCTTGACATATCTCCCACATTGATCGCAGTGTCTCCAGAAACGGCATTCAAGGAGCCAGGAACTTTTCTCCCTACACTGTCCATTGAGTTGTCCTCAAAACCAATATACATCCTGCTATATCTCCCACATGGAAAGTGCCAGGAGGGAAAAGTGGGGATTATGCTTAGACTTTCTCGGAACTGCTTCAAATCAACTAGATATCTTTGTGCTGTAAATCTCTCAACAGCCAAATGCAAAAGCAGCAAACATCTCGCTGTATGTCCCACATCCAAAGTGCCAAGAGAGTAATGTAGAGCTTGCTCTCCCTGTCTTTGAGTACTGTTTTCACTGTCCCGGTTACCTCTTTGCTAACATTCTCTTCAGAGCTGCAGTGAAACCAGGAACCACGTGGAGAAGGCACCCACACTGAAAATGCCTGGAAGGAACGAACATTGGGGCTTCTTCTCAGTGTCTCTGACATAGGGTTTCACTGTCCCGGGAAAGTCTCTGCTAACACCCTGCAGAGAGCTGTGCCCAATATACAGAAACGTCTTGCGGTATCTCCTACAGGGAAAGTGCCAGGAGGGAATTGTGGAGCTTGGTCTCAGTGTCTCTGAGAATTGCTCTGATTATCCGTGTGACCTCTTTGCTAAGACTCTCCAGAGAGCCGTCCTCAAAACCAACACACATCTTGACATATCTCCCACATTGATCGCAGTGTCTCCAGAAACGGCATTCAAGGAGCCAGGAACTTTTCTGCCCACACTCTCCGGGGACAGTTCCTTAAAACGAATATACATCCTGCTATATCTCCCACATGGAAAATGCCAGGAGGGAGAAGTGGGGATTATGTTTAGACTTTCTCAGAACTGCTTCAAATCAACTAGATATCTTTGTGCTGTAAATCTCTCAACAGCCAAATGCAAAAGCAGCAAACATCTCGCTGTATGTCCCACATCCAAAGTGCCAAGAGAGTAATGTAGAGCTTGCTCTCCCTGTCTTTGAGTACTGTTTTCACTGTCCCGGTTACCTCTTTGCTAACATTCTCTTCAGAGCTGCAGTGTAAACCAGGAACCGCGTGGAGAAGGCACCCACACTGAAAATGCCTGGAAGGAACGAATATTGGGGCTTCTTCTCAGTGTCTCTGACATCGGGTTTCACTGTCCCGGGAAAGTCTCTGCTAACACCCTGCAGAGCGCAGTGCCCAATATACAGAAACGTCTTGCGGTATCTCCTACAGGGAAAGTGCCAGGAGGGAATTGTGGAGCTTGGTCTCAGTGTCTCTGAGAATTGCTCTGATTATCCGTGTGACCTCTTTGCTAAGACTCTCCAGAGAGCCGTCCTCAAAACCAACACACATCTTGACATATCTCCCACATTGATCGCAGTGTCTCCAGAAACGGCATTCAAGGAGCCAGGAACTTTTCTCCCTACACTGTCCATTGAGTTGTCCTCAAAACCAATATACATCCTGCTATATCTCCCACATGGAAAGTGCCAGGAGGGAAAAGTGGGGATTATGCTTAGACTTTCTCGGAACTGCTTCAAATCAACTAGATATCTTTGTGCTGTAAATCTCTCAACAGCCAAATGCAAAAGCAGCAAACATCTCGCTGTATGTCCCACATCCAAAGTGCCAAGAGAGTAATGTAGAGCTTGCTCTCCCTGTCTTTGAGTACTGTTTTCACTGTCCCGGTTACCTCTTTGCTAACATTCTCTTCAGAGCTGCAGTGTAAACCAGGAACCGCGTGGAGAAGGCACCCACACTGAAAATGCCTGGAAGGAACGAATATTGGGGCTTCTTCTCAGTGTCTCTGACATCGGGTTTCACTGTCCCGGGAAAGTCTCTGCTAACACCCTGCAGAGCGCAGTGCCCAATATACAGAAACGTCTTGCGGTATCTCCTACAGGGAAAGTGCCAGGAGGGAATTGTCGAGCTTGGTCTCAGTGTCTCTGAGAATTGCTCTGATTATCCGTGTGACCTCTTTGCTAAGACTCTCCAGAGAGCCGTCCTCAAAACCAACACACATCTTGACATATCTCCCACATTGATCGCAGTGTCTCCAGAAACGGCATTCAAGGAGCCAGGAACTTTTCTCCCTACACTGTCCATTGAGTTGTCCTCAAAACCAATATACATCCTGCTATATCTCCCACATGGAAAGTGCCAGGAGGGAAAAGTGGGGATTATGCTTAGACTTTCTCGGAACTGCTTCAAATCAACTAGATATCTTTGTGCTGTAAATCTCTCAACAGCGAGATGCAAAAGCAGCAAACATCTCGCTGTATGTCCCACATCCAAAGTGCCAAGAGAGTAATGTAGAGCTTGCTCTCCCTGTCTTTGAGTACTGTTTTTACTGTCCCGGTTACCTCTTTGCAAACATTCTCTTCAGAGCTGCAGTGAAACCAGGAACCGCGTGGAGAAGGCACCCACACTGAAAATGCCTGGAAGGAACGAACATTGGGGCTTCTTCTCAGTGTCTCTGACATCGGGTTTCACTGTCCCGGGAAAGTCTCTGCTAACACCCTGCAGAGAGCTGTGCCCAATATACAGAAACGTCTTGCGGTATCTCCTACAGGGAAAGTGCCAGGAGGGAATTGTGGAGCTTGGTCTCAGTGTCTCTGAGAATTGCTCTGATTATCCGTGTGACCTCTTTGCTAAGACTCTCCAGAGAGCCGTCCTCAAAACCAACACACATCTTGACATATCTCCCACATTGATCGCAGTGTCTCCAGAAACGGCATTCAAGGAGCCAGGAACTTTTCTCCCTACACTGTCCATTGAGTTGTCCTCAAAACCAATATACATCCTGCTATATCTCCCACATGGAAAGTGCCAGGAGGGAAAAGTGGGGATTATGCTTAGACTTTCTCGGAACTGCTTCAAATCAACTAGATATCTTTGTGCTGTAAATCTCTCAACAGCCAAATGCAAAAGCAGCAAACATCTCGCTGTATGTCCCACATCGAAAGTGCCAAGAGAGTAATGTAGAGCTTGCTCTCCCTGTCTTTGAGTACTGTTTTTACTGTCCCGGTTACCTCTTTGCAAACATTCTCTTCAGAGCTGCAGTGAAACCAGGAACCGCGTGGAGAAGGCACCCACACTGAAAATGCCTGGAAGGAACGAATATTGGGGCTTCTTCTCAGTGTCTCTGACATCGGGTTTCACTGTCCCGGGAAAGTCTCTGCTAACACCCTGCAGAGCGCAGTGCCCAATATACAGAAACGTCTTGCGGTATCTCCTACAGGGAAAGTGCCCGGAGGGAATTGTGGAGCTTGGTCTCAGTGTCTCTGAGAATTGCTCTGACTATCCGTGTGACCTCTTTGCTAAGACTCTCCAGAGAGCCGTCCTCAAAACCAACACACATCTTGACATATCTCCCACATTGATCGCAGTGTCTCCAGAAACGGCATTCAAGGAGCCAGGAACTTTTCTCCCTACACTGTCCATTGAGTTGTCCTCAAAACCAATATACATCCTGCTATATCTCCCACATGGAAAGTGCCAGGAGGGAAAAGTGGGGATTATGCTTAGACTTTCTCGGAACTGCTTCAAATCAACTAGATATCTTTGTGCTGTAAATCTCTCAACAGCGAGATGCAAAAGCAGCAAACATCTCGCTGTATGTCCCACATCCAAAGTGCCAAGAGAGTAATGTAGAGCTTGCTCTCCCTGTCTTTGAGTACTGTTTTTACTGTCCCGGTTACCTCTTTGCAAACATTCTCTTCAGAGCTGCAGTGAAACCAGGAACCGCGTGGAGAAGGCACCCACACTGAAAATGCCTGGAAGGAACGAACATTGGGGCTTCTTCTCAGTGTCTCTGACATCGGGTTTCACTGTCCCGGGAAAGTCTCTGCTAACACCCTGCAGAGAGCTGTGCCCAATATACAGAAACGTCTTGCGGTATCTCCTACAGGGAAAGTGCCAGGAGGGAATTGTGGAGCTTGGTCTCAGTGTCTCTGAGAATTGCTCTGATTATCCGTGTGACCTCTTTGCTAAGACTCTCCAGAGAGCCGTCCTCAAAACCAACACACATCTTGACATATCTCCCACATTGATCGCAGTGTCTCCAGAAACGGCATTCAAGGAGCCAGGAACTTTTCTGCCCACACTCTCCGGGGACAGTTCCTTAAAACCAATATACATCCTGCTATATCTCCCACATGGAAAGTGCCAGGAGGGAAAAGTGGGGATTATGTTTAGACTTTCTCAGAACTGCTTCAAATCAACTAGATATCTTTGTGCTGTAAATCTCCCAACAGCCAAATGCAAAAGCAGCAAACATCTCGCTGTATGTCCCACATCCAAAGTGCCAAGAGAGTAATGTAGAGCTTGCTCTCCCTGTCTTTGAGTACTGTTTTCACTGTCCCGGTTACCTCTTTGCTAACATTCTCTTCAGAGCTGCAGTGTAAACCAGGAACCGCGTGGAGAAGGCACCCACACTGAAAATGCCTGGAAGGAACGAATATTGGGGCTTCTTCTCAGTGTCTCTGACATCGGGTTTCACTGTCCCGGGAAAGTCTCTGCTAACACCCTGCAGAGCGCAGTGCCCAATATACAGAAACGTCTTGCGGTATCTCCTACAGGGAAAGTGCCAGGAGGGAATTGTGGAGCTTGGTCTCAGTGTCTCTGAGAATTGCTCTGATTATCCGTGTGACCTCTTTGCTAAGACTCTCCAGAGAGCCGTCCTCAAAACCAACACACATCTTGACATATCTCCCACATTGATCGCAGTGTCTCCAGAAACGGCATTCAAGGAGCCAGGAACTTTTCTCCCTACACTGTCCATTGAGTTGTCCTCAAAACCAATATACATCCTGCTATATCTCCCACATGGAAAGTGCCAGGAGGGAAAAGTGGGGATTATGCTTAGACTTTCTCGGAACTGCTTCAAATCAACTAGATATCTTTGTGCTGTAAATCTCTCAACAGCCAAATGCAAAAGCAGCAAACATCTCGCTGTATGTCCCACATCCAAACTGCCAAGAGAGTAATGCAGAGCTTGCTCTCCCTGTCTTTGAGTACTGTTTTCACTGTCCCGGTTACCTCTTTGCAAACATTCTCTTCAGAGCTGCAGTGAAACCAGGAACCGCGTGGAGAAGGCACCCACACTGAAAATGCCTGGAAGGAACGAATATTGGGGCTTCTTCTCAGTGTCTCTGACATCGGGTTTCACTGTCCCGGGAAAGTCTCTGCTAACACCCTGCAGAGCGCAGTGTCCAATATACAGAAACGTCTTGCGGTATCTCCTACAGGGAAAGTGCCAGGAGGGAATTGTGGAGCTTGGTCTCAGTGTCTCTGAGAATTGCTCTGATTATCCGTGTGACCTCTTTGCTAAGACTCTCCAGAGAGCCGTCCTCAAAACCAACACACATCTTGACATATCTCCCACATTGATCGCAGTGTCTCCAGAAACGGCATTCAAGGAGCCAGGAACTTTTCTGCCCACACTCTCCGGGGACAGTTCCTTAAAACCAATATACATCCTGCTATATCTCCCACATGGAAAATGCCAGGAGGGAGAAGTGGGGATTATGTTTAGACTTTCTCAGAACTGCTTCAAATCAACTAGATATCTTTGTGCTGTAAATCTCTCAACAGCCAAATGCAAAAGCAGCAAACATCTCGCTGTATGTCCCACATCCAAAGTGCCAAGAGAGTAATGTAGAGCTTGCTCTCCCTGTCTTTGAGTACTGTTTTCACTGTCCCGGTTACCTCTTTGCTAACATTCTCTTCAGAGCTGCAGTGAAACCAGGAACCACGTGGAGAAGGCACCCACACTGAAAATGCCTGGAAGGAACATTGGGGCTTCTTCTCAGTGTCTCTGACATAGGGTTTCACTGTCCTGGGAAAGTCTCTGCTAACACCCTGCAGAGCGCAGTGCCCAATATACAGAAACGTCTTGCGGTATCTCCTACAGGGAAAGTGCCAGGAGGGAAAGGTGGAGCTTGGTCTCAGTGTCTCTGAGAATTGCTCTGATTATCCGTGTGACCTCTTTGCTAAGACTCTCCAGAGAGCCGTCCTCAAAACCAACACACATCTTCACATATCTCCCACATTGATCGCAGTGTCTCCAGAAATGGCATTCAAGGAGCCAGGAACTTTTCTGCCCACACTCTCCGGGGACAGTTCCTTAAAACCAATATACATCCTGCTATATCTCCCACATGGAAAATGCCAGGAGGGAGAAGTGGGGATTATGTTTAGACTTTCTCAGAACTGCTTCAAATCAACTAGATATCTTTGTGCTGTAAATCTCCCAACAGCCAAATGCAAAAGCAGCAAACATCTCGCTGTATGTCCCACATCCAAAGTGCCAAGAGAGTAATGTAGAGCTTGCTCTCCCTGTCTTTGAGTACTGTTTTCACTGTCCCGGTTACCTCTTTGCTAACATTCTCTTCAGAGCTGCAGTGTAAACCAGGAACCGCGTGGAGAAGGCACCCACACTGAAAATGCCTGGAAGGAACGAATATTGGGGCTTCTTCTCAGTGTCTCTGACATCGGGTTTCACTGTCCCGGGAAAGTCTCTGCTAACACCCTGCAGAGCGCAGTGCCCAATATACAGAAACGTCTTGCGGTATCTCCTACAGGGAAAGTGCCAGGAGGGAATTGTGGAGCTTGGTCTCAGTGTCTCTGAGAATTGCTCTGATTATCCGTGTGACCTCTTTGCTAAGACTCTCCAGAGAGCCGTCCTCAAAACCAACACACATCTTGACATATCTCCCACATTGATCGCAGTGTCTCCAGAAACGGCATTCAAGGAGCCAGGAACTTTTCTCCCTACACTGTCCATTGAGTTGTCCTCAAAACCAATATACATCCTGCTATATCTCCCACATGGAAAGTGCCAGGAGGGAAAAGTGGGGATTATGCTTAGACTTTCTCGGAACTGCTTCAAATCAACTAGATATCTTTGTGCTGTAAATCTCTCAACAGCCAAATGCAAAAGCAGCAAACATCTCGCTGTATGTCCCACATCCAAAGTGCCAAGAGAGTAATGTAGAGCTTGCTCTCCCTGTCTTTGAGTACTGTTTTCACTGTCCCGGTTACCTCTTTGCAAACATTCTCTTCAGAGCTGCAGTGAAACCAGGAACCGCGTGGAGAAGGCACCCACACTGAAAATGCCTGGAAGGAACGAACATTGGGGCTTCTTCTCAGTGTCTCTGACATAGGGTTTCACTGTCCCGGGAAAGTCTCTGCTAACACCATGCAGAGAGCTGTGCCCAATATACAGAAACCTCTTGCGGTATCTCCTACAGGGAAAGTGCCAGGAGGGAATTGTGGAGCTTGGTCTCAGTGTCTCTGAGAATTGCTCTGATTATCCGTGTGACCTCTTTGCTAAGACTCTCCAGAGAGCCGTCCTCAAAACCAACACACATCTTCACATATCTCCCACATTGATCGCAGTGTCTCCAGAAACGGCATTCAAGGAGCCAGGAACTTTTCTGCCCACACTCTCCGGGGACAGTTCCTTAAAACCAATATACATCCTGCTATATCTCCCACATGGAAAATGCCAGGAGGGAGAAGTGGGGATTATGTTTAGACTTTCTCAGAACTGCTTCAAATCAACTAGATATCTTTGTGCTGTAAATCTCTCAACAGCCAAATGCAAAAGCAGCAAACATCTCGCTGTATGTCCCACATCCAAAGTGCCAAGAGAGTAATGTAGAGCTTGCTCTCCCTGTCTTTGAGTACTGTTTTCACTGTTCCGGTTACCTCTTTGCTAACATTATCTTCAGAGCTGCAGTGAAACCAGGAACCACGTGGAGAAGGCACCCACACTGAAAATGCCTGGAAGGAACGAACATTGGGGCTTCTTCTCAGTGTCTCTGACATAGGGTTTCACTGTCCCGGGAAAGTCTCTGCTAACACCCTGCAGAGAGCTGTGCCCAATATACAGAAACGTCTTGCGGTATCTCCTACAGGGAAAGTGCCAGGAGGGAATTGTGGAGCTTGGTCTCAGTGTCTCTGAGAATTGCTCTGATTATCCGTGTGACCTCTTTGCTAAGACTCTCCAGAGAGCCGTCCTCAAAACCAACACACATCTTCACATATCTCCCACATTGATCGCAGTGTCTCCAGAAACGGCATTCAAGGAGCCAGGAACTTTTCTCCCTACACTGTCCATTGAGTTGTCCTCAAAACCAATATACATCCTGCTATATCTCCCACATGGAAAGTGCCAGGAGGGAAAAGTGGGGATTATGCTTAGACTTTCTCGGAACTGCTTCAAATCAACTAGATATCTTTGTGCTGTAAATCTCTCAACAGCCAAATGCAAAAGCAGCAAACATCTCGCTGTATGTCCCACATCCAAAGTGCCAAGAGAGTAATGTAGAGCTTGCTCTCCCTGTCTTTGAGTACTGTTTTTACTGTCCCGGTTACCTCTTTGCAAACATTCTCTTCAGAGCTGCAGTGAAACCAGGAACCGCGTGGAGAAGGCACCCACACTGAAAATGCCTGGAAGGAACGAATATTGGGGCTTCTTCTCAGTGTCTCTGACATCGGGTTTCACTGTCCCGGGAAAGTCTCTGCTAACACCCTGCAGAGAGCTGTGCCCAATATACAGAAACCTCTTGCGGTATCTCCTACAGGGAAAGTGCCAGGAGGGAATTGTGGAGCTTGGTCTCAGTGTCTCTGAGAATTGCTCTGATTATCCGTGTGACCTCTTTGCTAAGACTCTCCAGAGAGCCGTCCTCAAAACCAACACACATCTTGACATATCTCCCACATTGATCGCAGTGTCTCCAGAAACGGCATTCAAGGAGCCAGGAACTTTTCTGCCCACACTCTCCGGGGACAGTTCCTTAAAACCAATATACATCCTGCTATATCTCCCACATGGAAAATGCCAGGAGGGAGAAGTGGGGATTATGTTTAGACTTTCTCAGAACTGCTTCAAATCAACTAGATATCTTTGTGCTGTAAATCTCCCAACAGCCAAATGCAAAAGCAGCAAACATCTCGCTGTATGTCCCACATCCAAAGTGCCAAGAGAGTAATGTAGAGCTTGCTCTCCCTGTCTTTGAGTACTGTTTTCACTGTCCCGGTTACCTCTTTGCTAACATTCTCTTCAGAGCTGCAGTGTAAACCAGGAACCGCGTGGAGAAGGCACCCACACTGAAAATGCCTGGAAGGAACGAATATTGGGGCTTCTTCTCAGTGTCTCTGACATCGGGTTTCACTGTCCCGGGAAAGTCTCTGCTAACACCCTGCAGAGCGCAGTGCCCAATATACAGAAACGTCTTGCGGTATCTCCTACAGGGAAAGTGCCAGGAGGGAATTGTGGAGCTTGGTCTCAGTGTCTCTGAGAATTGCTCTGATTATCCGTGTGACCTCTTTGCTAAGACTCTCCAGAGAGCCGTCCTCAAAACCAACACACATCTTGACATATCTCCCACATTGATCGCAGTGTCTCCAGAAACGGCATTCAAGGAGCCAGGAACTTTTCTCCCTACACTGTCCATTGAGTTGTCCTCAAAACCAATATACATCCTGCTATATCTCCCACATGGAAAGTGCCAGGAGGGAAAAGTGGGGATTATGCTTAGACTTTCTCGGAACTGCTTCAAATCAACTAGATATCTTTGTGCTGTAAATCTCTCAACAGCCAAATGCAAAAGCAGCAAACATCTCGCTGTATGTCCCACATCCAAACTGCCAAGAGAGTAATGCAGAGCTTGCTCTCCCTGTCTTTGAGTACTGTTTTCACTGTCCCGGTTACCTCTTTGCAAACATTCTCTTCAGAGCTGCAGTGAAACCAGGAACCGCGTGGAGAAGGCACCCACACTGAAAATGCCTGGAAGGAACGAATATTGGGGCTTCTTCTCAGTGTCTCTGACATAGGGTTTCACTGTCCCGGGAAAGTCTCTGCTAACACCCTGCAGAGCGCAGTGTCCAATATACAGAAACGTCTTGCGGTATCTCCTACAGGGAAAGTGCCAGGAGGGAATTGTGGAGCTTGGTCTCAGTGTCTCTGAGAATTGCTCTGATTATCCGTGTGACCTCTTTGCTAAGACTCTCCAGAGAGCCGTCCTCAAAACCAACACACATCTTGACATATCTCCCACATTGATCGCAGTGTCTCCAGAAACGGCATTCAAGGAGCCAGGAACTTTTCTGCCCACACTCTCCGGGGACAGTTCCTTAAAACCAATATACATCCTGCTATATCTCCCACATGGAAAATGCCAGGAGGGAGAAGTGGGGATTATGTTTAGACTTTCTCAGAACTGCTTCAAATCAACTAGATATCTTTGTGCTGTAAATCTCCCAACAGCCAAATGCAAAAGCAGCAAACATCTCGCTGTATGTCCCACATCCAAAGTGCCAAGAGAGTAATGTAGAGCTTGCTCTCCCTGTCTTTGAGTACTGTTTTCACTGTCCCGGTTACCTCTTTGCTAACATTCTCTTCAGAGCTGCAGTGTAAACCAGGAACCGCGTGGAGAAGGCACCCACACTGAAAATGCCTGGAAGGAACGAATATTGGGGCTTCTTCTCAGTGTCTCTGACATCGGGTTTCACTGTCCCGGGAAAGTCTCTGCTAACACCCTGCAGAGCGCAGTGCCCAATATACAGAAACGTCTTGCGGTATCTCCTACAGGGAAAGTGCCAGGAGGGAATTGTCGAGCTTGGTCTCAGTGTCTCTGAGAATTGCTCTGATTATCCGTGTGACCTCTTTGCTAAGACTCTCCAGAGAGCCGTCCTCAAAACCAACACACATCTTGACATATCTCCCACATTGATCGCAGTGTCTCCAGAAACGGCATTCAAGGAGCCAGGAACTTTTCTCCCTACACTGTCCATTGAGTTGTCCTCAAAACCAATATACATCCTGCTATATCTCCCACATGGAAAGTGCCAGGAGGGAAAAGTGGGGATTATGCTTAGACTTTCTCGGAACTGCTTCAAATCAACTAGATATCTTTGTGCTGTAAATCTCTCAACAGCCAAATGCAAAAGCAGCAAACATCTCGCTGTATGTCCCACATCCAAAGTGCCAAGAGAGTAATGTAGAGCTTGCTCTCCCTGTCTTTGAGTACTGTTTTCACTGTCCCGGTTACCTCTTTGCAAACATTCTCTTCAGAGCTGCAGTGAAACCAGGAACCACGTGGAGAAGGCACCCACACTGAAAATGCCTGGAGGGAACATTGGGGCTTCTTCTCAGTGTCTCTGACATAGGGTTTCACTGTCCCGGGAAAGTCTCTGCTAACACCCTGCAGAGCGCAGTGCCCAATATACAGAAACGTCTTGCGGTATCTCCTACAGGGAAAGTGCCAGGAGGGAATTGTGGAGCTTGGTCTCAGTGTCTCTGAGAATTGCTCTGATTATCCGTGTGACCTCTTTGCTAAGACTCTCCAGAGAGCCGTCCTCAAAACCAACACACATCTTGACATATCTCCCACATTGATCGCAGTGTCTCCAGAAACGGCATTCAAGGAGCCAGGAACTTTTCTCCCTACACTGTCCATTGAGTTGTCCTCAAAACCAATATACATCCTGCTATATCTCCCACATGGAAAGTGCCAGGAGGGAAAAGTGGGGATTATGCTTAGACTTTCTCGGAACTGCTTCAAATCAACTAGATATCTTTGTGCTGTAAATCTCTCAACAGCCAAATGCAAAAGCAGCAAACATCTCGCTGTATGTCCCACATCCAAAGTGCCAAGAGAGTAATGTAGAGCTTGCTCTCCCTGTCTTTGAGTACTGTTTTCACTGTTCCGGTTACCTCTTTGCAAACATTCTCTTCAGAGCTGCAGTGAAACCAGGAACCACGTGGAGAAGGCACCCACACTGAAAATGCCTGGAAGGAACGAACATTGGGGTTTCTTCTCAGTGTCTCTGACATAGGGTTTCACTGTCCTGGGAAAGTCTCTGCTAACACCCTGCAGAGCGCAGTGCCCAATATACAGAAACGTCTTGCGGTATCTCCTACAGGGAAAGTGCCAGGAGGGAATTGTGGAGCTTGGTCTCAGTGTCTCTGAGAATTGCTCTGATTATCCGTGTGACCTCTTTGCTAAGACTCTCCAGAGAGCCGTCCTCAAAACCAACACACATCTTCACATATCTCCCACATTGATCGCAGTGTCTCCAGAAACGGCATTCAAGGAGCCAGGAACTTTTCTGCCCACACTCTCCAGGGACAGTTCCTTAAAACCAATATACATCCTGCTATATCTCCCACATGGAAAGTGCCAGGAGGGAAAAGTGGGGATTATGCTTAGACTTTCTCGGAACTGCTTCAAATCAACTAGATATCTTTGTGCTGTAAATCTCGCAACAGCCAAACGCAAAAGCAGCAAACATCTCGCTGTATGTCCCACATCCAAAGTGCCAAGAGAGTAATGTAGAGCTTGCTCTCCCTGTCTTTGAGTACTGTTTTTACTGTCCTGGTTACCTCTTTGCAAACATTCTCTTCAGAGCTGCAGTGAAACCAGGAACCGCGTGGAGAAGGCACCCACACTGAAAATGCCTGGAAGGAACGAACATTGGGGCTTCTTCTCAGTGTCTCTGACATAGGGTTTCACTGTCCCGGGAAAGTCTCTGCTAACACCCTGCAGAGCGCAGTGCCCAATATACAGAAACGTCTTGCGGTATCTCCTACAGGGAAAGTGCCAGGAGGGAATTGTGGAGCTTGGTCTCAGTGTCTCTGAGAATTGCTCTGATTATCCGTGTGACCTCTTTGCTAAGACTCTCCAGAGAGCCGTCCTCAAAACCAACACACATCTTGACATATCTCCCACATTGATCGCAGTGTCTCCAGAAATGGCATTCAAGGAGCCAGGAACTTTTCTGCCCACACTCTCCAGGGACAGTTCCTTAAAACCAATATACATCCTGCTATATCTCCCACATGGAAAATGCCAGGAGGGAGAAGTGGGGATTATGTTTAGACTTTCTCAGAACTGCTTCAAATCAACTAGATATCTTTGTGCTGTAAATCTCCCAACAGCCAAATGCAAAAGCAGCAAACATCTCGCTGTATGTCCCACATCCAAAGTGCCAAGAGAGTAATGTAGAGCTTGCTCTCCCTGTCTTTGAGTACTGTTTTCACTGTCCCGGTTACCTCTTTGCTAACATTCTCTTCAGAGCTGCAGTGTAAACCAGGAACCGCGTGGAGAAGGCACCCACACTGAAAATGCCTGGAAGGAACGAATATTGGGGCTTCTTCTCAGTGTCTCTGACATCGGGTTTCACTGTCCCGGGAAAGTCTCTGCTAACACCCTGCAGAGCGCAGTGCCCAATATACAGAAACGTCTTGCGGTATCTCCTACAGGGAAAGTGCCAGGAGGGAATTGTCGAGCTTGGTCTCAGTGTCTCTGAGAATTGCTCTGATTATCCATGTGACCTCTTTGCTAAGACTCTCCAGAGAGCCGTCCTCAAAACCAACACACATCTTGACATATCTCCCACATTGATCGCAGTGTCTCCAGAAATGGCATTCAAGGAGCCAGGAACTTTTCTGCCCACACTCTCCGGGGACAGTTCCTTAAAACCAATATACATCCTGCTATATCTCCCACATGGAAAATGCCAGGAGGGAGAAGTGGGGATTATGTTTAGACTTTCTCAGAACTGCTTCAAATCAACTAGATATCTTTGTGCTGTAAATCTCCCAACAGCCAAATGCAAAAGCAGCAAACATCTCGCTGTATGTCCCACATCCAAAGTGCCAAGAGAGTAATGTAGAGCTTGCTCTCCCTGTCTTTGAGTACTGTTTTCACTGTCCCGGTTACCTCTTTGCTAACATTCTCTTCAGAGCTGCAGTGTAAACCAGGAACCGCGTGGAGAAGGCACCCACACTGAAAATGCCTGGAAGGAACGAATATTGGGGCTTCTTCTCAGTGTCTCTGACATCGGGTTTCACTGTCCCGGGAAAGTCTCTGCTAACACCCTGCAGAGCGCAGTGCCCAATATACAGAAACGTCTTGCGGTATCTCCTACAGGGAAAGTGCCAGGAGGGAATTGTCGAGCTTGGTCTCAGTGTCTCTGAGAATTGCTCTGATTATCCATGTGACCTCTTTGCTAAGACTCTCCAGAGAGCCGTCCTCAAAACCAACACACATCTTGACATATCTCCCACATTGATCGCAGTGTCTCCAGAAATGGCATTCAAGGAGCCAGGAACTTTTCTGCCCACACTCTCCGGGGACAGTTCCTTAAAACCAATATACATCCTGCTATATCTCCCACATGGAAAATGCCAGGAGGGAGAAGTGGGGATTATGTTTAGACTTTCTCAGAACTGCTTCAAATCAACTAGATATCTTTCTGCTGTAAATCTCCCAACAGCCAAATGCAAAAGCAGCAAACATCTCGCTGTATGTCCCACATCCAAAGTGCCAAGAGAGTAATGTAGAGCTTGCTCTCCCTGTCTTTGAGTACTGTTTTCACTGTCCCGGTTACCTCTTTGCTAACATTCTCTTCAGAGCTGCAGTGTAAACCAGGAACCGCGTGGAGAAGGCACCCACACTGAAAATGCCTGGAAGGAACGAACATTGGGGCTTCTTCTCAGTGTCTCTGACATCGGGTTTCACTGTCCCGGGAAAGTCTCTGCTAACACCCTGCAGAGCGCAGTGCCCAATATACAGAAACGTCTTGCGGTATCTCCTACAGGGAAAGTGCCAGGAGGGAATTGTGGAGCTTGGTCTCAGTGTCTCTGAGAATTGCTCTGATTATCCGTGTGACCTCTTTGCTAAGACTCTCCAGAGAGCCGTCCTCAAAACCAACACATATCTTGACATATCTCCCACATTGATCGCAGTGTCTCCAGAAACGGCATTCAAGGAGCCAGGAACTTTTCTCCCTACACTGTCCATTGAGTTGTCCTCAAAACCAATATACATCCTGCTATATCTCCCACATGGAAAGTGCCAGGAGGGAAAAGTGGGGATTATGCTTAGACTTTCTCGGAACTGCTTCAAATCAACTAGATATCTTTGTGCTGTAAATCTCTCAACAGCCAAACGCAAAAGCAGCAAACATCTCGCTGTATGTCCCACATCCAAAGTGCCAAGAGAGTAATGTAGAGCTTGCTCTCCCTGTCTTTGAGTACTGTTTTTACTGTCCCGGTTACCTCTTTGCAAACATTCTCTTCAGAGCTGCAGTGAAACCAGGAACCGCGTGGAGAAGGCACCCACACTGAAAATGCCTGGAAGGAACGAACATTGGGGCTTCTTCTCAGTGTCTCTGACATCGGGTTTCACTGTCCCGGGAAAGTCTCTGCTAACACCCTGCAGAGCGCAGTGCCCAATATACAGAAACGTCTTGCGGTATCTCCTACAGGGAAAGTGCCAGGAGGGAATTGTGGAGCTTGGTCTCAGTGTCTCTGAGAATTGCTCTGATTATCCGTGTGACCTCTTTGCTAAGACTCTCCAGAGAGCCGTCCTCAAAACCAACACACATCTTGACATATCTCCCACATTGATCGCAGTGTCTCCAGAAATGGCATTCAAGGAGCCAGGAACTTTTCTGCCCACACTCTCCAGGGACAGTTCCTTAAAACCAATATACATCCTGCTATATCTCCCACATGGAAAATGCCAGGAGGGAGAAGTGGGGATTATGTTTAGACTTTCTCAGAACTGCTTCAAATCAACTAGATATCTTTGTGCTGTAAATCTCCCAACAGCCAAATGCAAAAGCAGCAAACATCTCGCTGTATGTCCCACATCCAAAGTGCCAAGAGAGTAATGTAGAGCTTGCTCTCCCTGTCTTTGAGTACTGTTTTCACTGTCCCGGTTACCTCTTTGCTAACATTCTCTTCAGAGCTGCAGTGTAAACCAGGAACCGCGTGGAGAAGGCACCCACACTGAAAATGCCTGGAAGGAACGAATATTGGGGCTTCTTCTCAGTGTCTCTGACATCGGGTTTCACTGTCCCGGGAAAGTCTCTGCTAACACCCTGCAGAGCGCAGTGCCCAATATACAGAAACGTCTTGCGGTATCTCCTACAGGGAAAGTGCCAGGAGGGAATTGTGGAGCTTGGTCTCAGTGTCTCTGAGAATTGCTCTGATTATCCGTGTGACCTCTTTGCTAAGACTCTCCAGAGAGCCGTCCTCAAAACCAACACACATCTTGACATATCTCCCACATTGATCGCAGTGTCTCCAGAAATGGCATTCAAGGAGCCAGGAACTTTTCTGCCCACACTCTCCGGGGACAGTTCCTTAAAACCAATATACATCCTGCTATATCTCCCACATGGAAAATGCCAGGAGGGAGAAGTGGGGATTATGTTTAGACTTTCTCAGAACTGCTTCAAATCAACTAGATATCTTTGTGCTGTAAATCTCCCAACAGCCAAATGCAAAAGCAGCAAACATCTCGCTGTATGTCCCACATCCAAAGTGCCAAGAGAGTAATGTAGAGCTTGCTCTCCCTGTCTTTGAGTACTGTTTTCACTGTCCCGGTTACCTCTTTGCAAACATTCTCTTCAGAGCTGCAGTGTAAACCAGGAACCGCGTGGAGAAGGCACCCACACTGAAAATGCCTGGAAGGAACGAATATTGGGGCTTCTTCTCAGTGTCTCTGACATCGGGTTTCACTGTCCCGGGAAAGTCTCTGCTAACACCCTGCAGAGCGCAGTGCCCAATATACAGAAACGTCTTGCGGTATCTCCTACAGGGAAAGTGCCAGGAGGGAATTGTGGAGCTTGGTCTCAGTGTCTCTGAGAATTGCTCTGATTATCCGTGTGACCTCTTTGCTAAGACTCTCCAGAGAGCCGTCCTCAAAACCA
The DNA here is from genome assembly GCF_964199755.1 of Larus michahellis. NCBI lineage: Eukaryota > Metazoa > Chordata > Aves > Charadriiformes > Laridae > Larus > Larus michahellis. Next base: position 78,268 of record NW_027436343.1, on the reverse strand, counting down.
ACACACATCTTGACATATCTCCCACATTGATCGCAGTGTCTCCAGAAACGGCATTCAAGGAGCCAGGAACTTTTCTCCCTACACTGTCCATTGAGTTGTCCTCAAAACCAATATACATCCTGCTATATCTCCCACATGGAAAGTGCCAGGAGGGAAAAGTGGGGATTATGTTTAGACTTTCTCGGAACTGCTTCAAATCAACTAGATATCTTTGTGCTGTAAATCTCTCAACAGCCAAATGCAAAAGCAGCAAACATCTCGCTTTATGTCCCACATCCAAAGTGCCAAGAGAGTAATGTAGAGCTTGCTCTCCCTGTCTTTGAGTACTGTTTTCACTGTCCCATTACCTCTTTGCAAACATTCTCTTCAGAGCTGCAGTGAAACCAGGAACCGCGTGGAGAAGGCACCCACACTGAAAATGCCTGGAAGGAACGAACATTGGGGCTTCTTCTCAGTGTCTCTGACATAGGGTTTCACTGTCCCGGGAAAGTCTCTGCTAACACCCTGCAGAGCGCAGTGCCCAATATACAGAAACGTCTTGCAGTATCTCCTACAGGGAAAGGGCCAGGAGGGAATTGTCGAGCTTGGTCTCAGTGTCTCTGAGAATTGCTCTGATTATCCGTGTGACCTCTTTGCTAAGACTCTCCAGAGAGCCGTCCTCAAAACCAACACACATCTTCACATATCTCCCACATTGATCGCAGTGTCTCCAGAAACGGCATTCAAGGAGCCAGGAACTTTTCTGCCCACACTCTCCGGGGACAGTTCCTTAAAACCAATATACATCCTGCTATATCTCCCACATGGAAAATGCCAGGAGGGAGAAGTGGGGATTATGTTTAGACTTTCTCAGAACTGCTTCAAATCAACTAGATATCTTTGTGCTGTAAATCTCTCAACAGCCAAATGCAAAAGCAGCAAACATCTCGCTGTATGTCCCACATCCAAAGTGCCAAGAGAGTAATGTAGAGCTTGCTCTCCCTGTCTTTGAGTACTGTTTTCACTGTCCCAGTTACCTCTTTGCTAACATTATCTTCACAGCTGCAGTGAAACCAGGAACCACGTGGAGAAGGCACCCACACTGAAAATGCCTGGAAGGAACGAACATTGGGGCTTCTTCTCAGTGTCTCTGACATAGGGTTTCACTGTCCCGGGAAAGTCTCTGCTAACACCCTGCAGAGCGCAGTGCCCAATATACAGAAACGTCTTGCGGTATCTCCTACAGGGAAAGTGCCAGGAGGGAATTGTCGAGCTTGGTCTCAGTGTCTCTGAGAATTGCTCTGATTATCCGTGTGACCTCTTTGCTAAGACTCTCCAGAGAGCCGTCCTCAAAACCAACACACATCTTGACATATCTCCCACATTGATCGCAGTGTCTCCAGAAATGGCATTCAAGGAGCCAGGAACTTTTCTGCCCACACTCTCCGGGGACAGTTCCTTAAAACCAATATACATCCTGCTATATCTCCCACATGGAAAATGCCAGGAGGGAGAAGTGGGGATTATGTTTAGACTTTCTCAGAACTGCTTCAAATCAACTAGATATCTTTGTGCTGTAAATCTCCCAACAGCCAAATGCAAAAGCAGCAAACATCTCGCTGTATGTCCCACATCCAAAGTGCCAAGAGAGTAATGTAGAGCTTGCTCTCCCTGTCTTTGAGTACTGTTTTCACTGTCCCGGTTACCTCTTTGCAAACATTCTCTTCAGAGCTGCAGTGTAAACCAGGAACCGCGTGGAGAAGGCACCCACACTGAAAATGCCTGGAAGGAACGAACATTGGGGCTTCTTCTCAGTGTCTCTGACATCGGGTTTCACTGTCCCGGGAAAGTCTCTGCTAACACCCTGCAGAGCGCAGTGCCCAATATACAGAAACGTCTTGCGGTATCTCCTACAGGGAAAGTGCCAGGAGGGTATTGTGGAGCTTGGTCTCAGTGTCTCTGAGAATTGCTCTGATTATCCGTGTGACCTCTTTGCTAAGACTCTCCAGAGAGCCGTCCTCAAAACCAACACACATCTTGACATATCTCCCACATTGATCGCAGTGTCTCCAGAAACGGCATTCAAGGAGCCAGGAACTTTTCTCCCTACACTGTCCATTGAGTTGTCCTCAAAACCAATATACATCCTGCTATATCTCCCACATGGAAAGTGCCAGGAGGGAAAAGTGGGGATTATGTTTAGACTTTCTCGGAACTGCTTCAAATCAACTAGATATCTTTGTGCTGTAAATCTCTCAACAGCCAAATGCAAAAGCAGCAAACATCTCGCTGTATGTCCCACATCCAAAGTGCCAAGAGAGTAATGTAGAGCTTGCTCTCCCTGTCTTTGAGTACTGTTTTCACTGTCCCGGTTACCTCTTTGCAAACATTCTCTTCAGAGCTGCAGTGAAACCAGGAACCACGTGGAGAAGGCACCCACACTGAAAATGCCTGGAAGGAACGAACATTGGGGCTTCTTCTCAGTGTCTCTGACATAGGGTTTCACTGTCCCGGGAAAGTCTCTGCTAACACCCTGCAGAGCGCAGTGCCCAATATACAGAAACGTCTTGCGGTATCTCCTACAGGGAAAGTGCCAGGAGGGAATTGTGGAGCTTGGTCTCAGTGTCTCTGAGAATTGCTCTGATTATCCGTGTGACCTCTTTGCTAAGACTCTCCAGAGAGCCGTCCTCAAAACCAACACACATCTTGACATATCTCCCACATTGATCGCAGTGTCTCCAGAAATGGCATTCAAGGAGCCAGGAACTTTTCTGCCCACACTCTCCAGGGACAGTTCCTTAAAACCAATATACATCCTGCTATATCTCCCACATGGAAAATGCCAGGAGGGAGAAGTGGGGATTATGTTTAGACTTTCTCAGAACTGCTTCAAATCAACTAGATATCTTTGTGCTGTAAATCTCGCAACAGCCAAATGCAAAAGCAGCAAACATCTCGCTGTATGTCCCATATCCACAGTGCCAAGAGAGTAATGTAGAGCTTGCTCTCCCTGTCTTTGAGTACTGTTTTCACTGTCCCGGTTACCTCTTTGCTAACATTCTCTTCAGAGCTGCAGTGAAACCAGGAACCGCGTGGAGAAGGCACCCACACTGAAAATGCCTGGAAGGAACGAACATTGGGGCTTCTTCTCAGTGTCTCTGACATAGGGTTTCACTGTCCCGGGAAAGTCTCTGCTAACACCCTGCAGAGCGCAGTGCCCAATATACAGAAACGTCTTGCGGTATCTCCTACAGGGAAAGTGCCAGGAGGGAATTGTCGAGCTTGGTCTCAGTGTCTCTGAGAATTGCTCTGATTATCCGTGTGACCTCTTTGCTAAGACTCTCCAGAGAGCCGTCCTCAAAACCAACACACATCTTGACATATCTCCCACATTGATCGCAGTGTCTCCAGAAACGGCATTCAAGGAGCCAGGAACTTTTCTCCCTACACTGTCCATTGAGTTGTCCTCAAAACCAATATACATCCTGCTATATCTCCCACATGGAAAGTGCCAGGAGGGAAAAGTGGGGATTATGCTTAGACTTTCTCGGAACTGCTTCAAATCAACTAGATATCTTTGTGCTGTAAATCTCTCAACAGCCAAATGCAAAAGCAGCAAACATCTCGCTGTATGTCCCACATCCAAAGTGCCAAGAGAGTAATGTAGAGCTTGCTCTCCCTGTCTTTGAGTACTGTTTTCACTGTCCCGGTTACCTCTTTGCTAACATTCTCTTCAGAGCTGCAGTGTAAACCAGGAACCACGTGGAGAAGGCACCCACACTGAAAATGCCTGGAAGGAACGAACATTGGGGCTTCTTCTCAGTGTCTCTGACATCGGGTTTCACTGTCCCGGGAAAGTCTCTGCTAACACCCTGCAGAGCGCAGTGCCCAATATACAGAAACGTCTTGCGGTATCTCCTACAGGGAAAGTGCCAGGAGGGTATTGTGGAGCTTGGTCTCAGTGTCTCTGAGAATTGCTCTGATTATCCGTGTGACCTCTTTGCTAAGACTCTCCAGAGAGCCGTCCTCAAAACCAACACACATCTTGACATATCTCCCACATTGATCGCAGTGTCTCCAGAAACGGCATTCAAGGAGCCAGGAACTTTTCTCCCTACACTGTCCATTGAGTTGTCCTCAAAACCAATATACATCCTGCTATATCTCCCACATGGAAAGTGCCAGGAGGGAAAAGTGGGGATTATGTTTAGACTTTCTCGGAACTGCTTCAAATCAACTAGATATCTTTGTGCTGTAAATCTCTCAACAGCCAAATGCAAAAGCAGCAAACATCTCGCTGTATGTCCCACATCCAAAGTGCCAAGAGAGTAATGTAGAGCTTGCTCTCCCTGTCTTTGAGTACTGTTTTCACTGTCCCGGTTACCTCTTTGCAAACATTCTCTTCAGAGCTGCAGTGAAACCAGGAACCACGTGGAGAAGGCACCCACACTGAAAATGCCTGGAAGGAACGAACATTGGGGCTTCTTCTCAGTGTCTCTGACATAGGGTTTCACTGTCCCGGGAAAGTCTCTGCTAACACCCTGCAGAGCGCAGTGCCCAATATACAGAAACGTCTTGCGGTATCTCCTACAGGGAAAGTGCCAGGAGGGAATTGTGGAGCTTGGTCTCAGTGTCTCTGAGAATTGCTCTGATTATCCGTGTGACCTCTTTGCTAAGACTCTCCAGAGAGCCGTCCTCAAAACCAACACACATCTTGACATATCTCCCACATTGATCGCAGTGTCTCCAGAAATGGCATTCAAGGAGCCAGGAACTTTTCTGCCCACACTCTCCAGGGACAGTTCCTTAAAACCAATATACATCCTGCTATATCTCCCACATGGAAAATGCCAGGAGGGAGAAGTGGGGATTATGTTTAGACTTTCTCAGAACTGCTTCAAATCAACTAGATATCTTTGTGCTGTAAATCTCGCAACAGCCAAATGCAAAAGCAGCAAACATCTCGCTGTATGTCCCATATCCACAGTGCCAAGAGAGTAATGTAGAGCTTGCTCTCCCTGTCTTTGAGTACTGTTTTCACTGTCCCGGTTACCTCTTTGCTAACATTCTCTTCAGAGCTGCAGTGAAACCAGGAACCGCGTGGAGAAGGCACCCACACTGAAAATGCCTGGAAGGAACGAACATTGGGGCTTCTTCTCAGTGTCTCTGACATAGGGTTTCACTGTCCCGGGAAAGTCTCTGCTAACACCCTGCAGAGCGCAGTGCCCAATATACAGAAACGTCTTGCGGTATCTCCTACAGGGAAAGTGCCAGGAGGGAATTGTCGAGCTTGGTCTCAGTGTCTCTGAGAATTGCTCTGATTATCCGTGTGACCTCTTTGCTAAGACTCTCCAGAGAGCCGTCCTCAAAACCAACACACATCTTGACATATCTCCCACATTGATCGCAGTGTCTCCAGAAACGGCATTCAAGGAGCCAGGAACTTTTCTCCCTACACTGTCCATTGAGTTGTCCTCAAAACCAATATACATCCTGCTATATCTCCCACATGGAAAGTGCCAGGAGGGAAAAGTGGGGATTATGCTTAGACTTTCTCGGAACTGCTTCAAATCAACTAGATATCTTTGTGCTGTAAATCTCTCAACAGCCAAATGCAAAAGCAGCAAACATCTCGCTGTATGTCCCACATCCAAAGTGCCAAGAGAGTAATGTAGAGCTTGCTCTCCCTGTCTTTGAGTACTGTTTTCACTGTCCCGGTTACCTCTTTGCTAACATTCTCTTCAGAGCTGCAGTGTAAACCAGGAACCACGTGGAGAAGGCACCCACACTGAAAATGCCTGGAAGGAACGAACATTGGGGCTTCTTCTCAGTGTCTCTGACATCGGGTTTCACTGTCCCGGGAAAGTCTCTGCTAACACCCTGCAGAGCGCAGTGCCCAATATACAGAAACGTCTTGCGGTATCTCCTACAGGGAAAGTGCCAGGAGGGTATTGTGGAGCTTGGTCTCAGTGTCTCTGAGAATTGCTCTGATTATCCGTGTGACCTCTTTGCTAAGACTCTCCAGAGAGCCGTCCTCAAAACCAACACACATCTTGACATATCTCCCACATTGATCGCAGTGTCTCCAGAAACGGCATTCAAGGAGCCAGGAACTTTTCTCCCTACACTGTCCATTGAGTTGTCCTCAAAACCAATATACATCCTGCTATATCTCCCACATGGAAAGTGCCAGGAGGGAAAAGTGGGGATTATGCTTAGACTTTCTCGGAACTGCTTCAAATCAACTAGATATCTTTGTGCTGTAAATCTCTCAACAGCCAAATGCAAAAGCAGCAAACATCTCGCTGTATGTCCCACATCCAAAGTGCCAAGAGAGTAATGTAGAGCTTGCTCTCCCTGTCTTTGAGTACTGTTTTCACTGTCCCGGTTACCTCTTTGCTAACATTCTCTTCAGAGCTGCAGTGTAAACCAGGAACCACGTGGAGAAGGCACCCACACTGAAAATGCCTGGAAGGAACGAACATTGGGGCTTCTTCTCAGTGTCTCTGACATCGGGTTTCACTGTCCCGGGAAAGTCTCTGCTAACACCCTGCAGAGCGCAGTGCCCAATATACAGAAACGTCTTGCGGTATCTCCTACAGGGAAAGTGCCAGGAGGGAATTGTCGAGCTTGGTCTCAGTGTCTCTGAGAATTGCTCTGATTATCCGTGTGACCTCTTTGCTAAGACTCTCCAGAGAGCCGTCCTCAAAACCAACACACATCTTGACATATCTCCCACATTGATCGCAGTGTCTCCAGAAACGGCATTCAAGGAGCCAGGAACTTTTCTCCCTACACTGTCCATTGAGTTGTCCTCAAAACCAATATACATCCTGCTATATCTCCCACATGGAAAGTGCCAGGAGGGAAAAGTGGGGATTATGCTTAGACTTTCTCGGAACTGCTTCAAATCAACTAGATATCTTTGTGCTGTAAATCTCTCAACAGCCAAATGCAAAAGCAGCAAACATCTCGCTGTATGTCCCACATCCAAAGTGCCAAGAGAGTAATGTAGAGCTTGCTCTCCCTGTCTTTGAGTACTCTTTTCACTGTTCCGGTTACCTCTTTGCTAACATTATCTTCAGAGCTGCAGTGAAACCAGGAACCGCGTGGAGAAGGCACCCACACTGAAAATGCCTGGAAGGAACATTGGGGCTTCTTCTCAGTGTCTCTGACATAGGGTTTCACTGTCCCGGGAAAGTCTCTGCTAACACCCTGCAGAGCGCAGTGCCCAATATACAGAAACGTCTTGCGGTATCTCCTACAGGGAAAGTGCCAGGAGGGAATTGTGGAGCTTGGTCTCAGTGTCTCTGAGAATTGCTCTGATTATCCGTGTGACCTCTTTGCTAAGACTCTCCAGAGAGCCGTCCTCAAAACCAACACACATCTTGACATATCTCCCACATTGATCGCAGTGTCTCCAGAAACGGCATTCAAGGAGCCAGGAACTTTTCTCCCTACACTGTCCATTGAGTTGTCCTCAAAACCAATATACATCCTGCTATATCTCCCACATGGAAAGTGCCAGGAGGGAAAAGTGGGGATTATGCTTAGACTTTCTCGGAACTGCTTCAAATCAACTAGATATCTTTGTGCTGTAAATCTCTCAACAGCCAAATGCAAAAGCAGCAAACATCTCGCTGTATGTCCCACATCCAAAGTGCCAAGAGAGTAATGTAGAGCTTGCTCTCCCTGTCTTTGAGTACTCTTTTCACTGTTCCGGTTACCTCTTTGCTAACATTCTCTTCAGAGCTGCAGTGAAACCAGGAACCACGTGGAGAAGGCACCCACACTGAAAATGCCTGGAAGGAACGAACATTGGGGCTTCTTCTCAGTGTCTCTGACATCGGGTTTCACTGTCCCGGGAAAGTCTCTGCTAACACCCTGCAGAGCGCAGTGCCCAATATACACAAACGTCTTGCGGTATCTCCTACAGGGAAAGGGCCAGGAGGGAATTGTGGAGCTTGGTCTCAGTGTCTCTGAGAATTGCTCTGATTATCCGTGTGACCTCTTTGCTAAGACTCTCCAGAGAGCCGTCCTCAAAACCAACACACATCTTGACATATCTCCCACATTGATCGCAGTGTCTCCAGAAACGGCATTCAAGGAGCCAGGAACTTTTCTCCCTACACTGTCCATTGAGTTGTCCTCAAAACCAATATACATCCTGCTATATCTCCCACATGGAAAGTGCCAGGAGGGAAAAGTGGGGATTATGCTTAGACTTTCTCGGAACTGCTTCAAATCAACTAGATATCTTTGTGCTGTAAATCTCTCAACAGCCAAATGCAAAAGCAGCAAACATCTCGCTGTATGTCCCACATCCAAAGTGCCAAGAGAGTAATGTAGAGCTTGCTCTCCCTGTCTTTGAGTACTGTTTTCACTGTCCCGGTTACCTCTTTGCTAACATTCTCTTCAGAGCTGCAGTGTAAACCAGGAACCACGTGGAGAAGGCACCCACACTGAAAATGCCTGGAAGGAACGAACATTGGGGCTTCTTCTCAGTGTCTCTGACATCGGGTTTCACTGTCCCGGGAAAGTCTCTGCTAACACCCTGCAGAGCGCAGTGCCCAATATACAGAAACGTCTTGCGGTATCTCCTACAGGGAAAGTGCCAGGAGGGAATTGTCGAGCTTGGTCTCAGTGTCTCTGAGAATTGCTCTGATTATCCGTGTGACCTCTTTGCTAAGACTCTCCAGAGAGCCGTCCTCAAAACCAACACACATCTTGACATATCTCCCACATTGATCGCAGTGTCTCCAGAAACGGCATTCAAGGAGCCAGGAACTTTTCTCCCTACACTGTCCATTGAGTTGTCCTCAAAACCAATATACATCCTGCTATATCTCCCACATGGAAAGTGCCAGGAGGGAAAAGTGGGGATTATGCTTAGACTTTCTCGGAACTGCTTCAAATCAACTAGATATCTTTGTGCTGTAAATCTCTCAACAGCCAAATGCAAAAGCAGCAAACATCTCGCTGTATGTCCCACATCCAAAGTGCCAAGAGAGTAATGTAGAGCTTGCTCTCCCTGTCTTTGAGTACTCTTTTCACTGTTCCGGTTACCTCTTTGCTAACATTATCTTCAGAGCTGCAGTGAAACCAGGAACCGCGTGGAGAAGGCACCCACACTGAAAATGCCTGGAAGGAACATTGGGGCTTCTTCTCAGTGTCTCTGACATAGGGTTTCACTGTCCCGGGAAAGTCTCTGCTAACACCCTGCAGAGCGCAGTGCCCAATATACAGAAACGTCTTGCGGTATCTCCTACAGGGAAAGTGCCAGGAGGGAATTGTGGAGCTTGGTCTCAGTGTCTCTGAGAATTGCTCTGATTATCCGTGTGACCTCTTTGCTAAGACTCTCCAGAGAGCCGTCCTCAAAACCAACACACATCTTGACATATCTCCCACATTGATCGCAGTGTCTCCAGAAACGGCATTCAAGGAGCCAGGAACTTTTCTCCCTACACTGTCCATTGAGTTGTCCTCAAAACCAATATACATCCTGCTATATCTCCCACATGGAAAGTGCCAGGAGGGAAAAGTGGGGATTATGCTTAGACTTTCTCGGAACTGCTTCAAATCAACTAGATATCTTTGTGCTGTAAATCTCTCAACAGCGAAATGCAAAAGCAGCAAACATCTCGCTGTATGTCCCACATCCAAAGTGCCAAGAGAGTAATGTAGAGCTTGCTCTCCCTGTCTTTGAGTACTGTTTTCACTGTTCCGGTTACCTCTTTGCTAACATTCTCTTCAGAGCTGCAGTGAAACCAGGAACCACGTGGAGAAGGCACCCACACTGAAAATGCCTGGAAGGAACATTGGGGCTTCTTCTCAGTGTCTCTGACATAGGGTTTCACTGTCCCGGGAAAGTCTCTGCTAACACCCTGCAGAGCGCAGTGCCCAATATACAGAAACGTCTTGCGGTATCTCCTACAGGGAAAGTGCCAGGAGGGAATTGTGGAGCTTGGTCTCAGTGTCTCTGAGAATTGCTCTGATTATCCGTGTGACCTCTTTGCTAAGACTCTCCAGAGAGCCGTCCTCAAAACCAACACACATCTTGACATATCTCCCACATTGATCGCAGTGTCTCCAGAAACGGCATTCAAGGAGCCAGGAACTTTTCTCCCTACACTGTCCATTGAGTTGTCCTCAAAACCAATATACATCCTGCTATATCTCCCACATGGAAAGTGCCAGGAGGGAAAAGTGGGGATTATGCTTAGACTTTCTCGGAACTGCTTCAAATCAACTAGATATCTTTGTGCTGTAAATCTCTCAACAGCGAAATGCAAAAGCAGCAAACATCTCGCTGTATGTCCCACATCCAAAGTGCCAAGAGAGTAATGTAGAGCTTGCTCTCCCTGTCTTTGAGTACTGTTTTCACTGTCCCGGTTACCTCTTTGCTAACATTCTCTTCAGAGCTGCAGTGTAAACCAGGAACCACGTGGAGAAGGCACCCACACTGAAAATGCCTGGAAGGAACGAACATTGGGGCTTCTTCTCAGTGTCTCTGACATCGGGTTTCACTGTCCCGGGAAAGTCTCTGCTAACACCCTGCAGAGCGCAGTGCCCAATATACACAAACGTCTTGCGGTATCTCCTACAGGGAAAGTGCCAGGAGGGAATTGTGGAGCTTGGTCTCAGTGTCTCTGAGAATTGCTCTGATTATCCGTGTGACCTCTTTGCTAAGACTCTCCAGAGAGCCGTCCTCAAAACCAACACACATCTTCACATATCTCCCACATTGATCGCAGTGTCTCCAGAAATGGCATTCAAGGAGCCAGGAACTTTTCTGCCCACACTCTCCAGGGACAGTTCCTTAAAACCAATATACATCCTGCTATATCTCCCACATGGAAAATGCCAGGAGGGAGAAGTGGGGATTATGTTTAGACTTTCTCAGAACTGCTTCAAATCAACTAGATATCTTTGTGCTGTAAATCTCGCAACAGCCAAATGCAAAAGCAGCAAACATCTCGCTGTATGTCCCACATCGAAAGTGCCAAGAGAGTAATGTAGAGCTTGCTCTCCCTGTCTTTGAGTACTGTTTTCACTGTCCCGGTTACCTCTTTGCTAACATTCTCTTCAGAGCTGCAGTGAAACCAGGAACCGCGTGGAGAAGGCACCCACACTGAAAATGCCTGGAAGGAACGAACATTGGGGCTTCTTCTCAGTGTCTCTGACATAGGGTTTCACTGTCCCGGGAAAGTCTCTGCTAACACCCTGCAGAGCGCAGTGCCCAATATACAGAAACGTCTTGCGGTATCTCCTACAGGGAAAGTGCCAGGAGGGAATTGTGGAGCTTGGTCTCAGTGTCTCTGAGAATTGCTCTGATTATCCGTGTGACCTCTTTGCTAAGACTCTCCAGAGAGCCGTCCTCAAAACCAACACACATCTTCACATATCTCCCACATTGATCGCAGTGTCTCCAGAAACGGCATTCAAGGAGCCAGGAACTTTTCTGCCCACACTCTCCGGGGACAGTTCCTTAAAACCAATATACATCCTGCTATATCTCCCACATGGAAAATGCCAGGAGGGAGAAGTGGGGATTATGTTTAGACTTTCTCAGAACTGCTTCAAATCAACTAGATATCTTTGTGCTGTAAATCTCTCAACAGCCAAATGCAAAAGCAGCAAACATCTCGCTGTATGTCCCACATCCAAAGTGCCAAGAGAGTAATGTAGAGCTTGCTCTCCCTGTCTTTGAGTACTGTTTTCACTGTTCCGGTTACCTCTTTGCTAACATTATCTTCAGAGCTGCAGTGAAACCAGGAACCACGTGGAGAAGGCACCCACACTGAAAATGCCTGGAAGGAACATTGGGGCTTCTTCTCAGTGTCTCTGACATCGGGTTTCACTGTCCTGGGAAAGTCTCTGCTAACACCCTGCAGAGCGCAGTGCCCAATATACAGAAACGTCTTGCGGTATCTCCTACAGGGAAAGTGCCAGGAGGGAATTGTGGAGCTTGGTCTCAGTGTCTCTGAGAATTGCTCTGATTATCCGTGTGACCTCTTTGCTAAGACTCTCCAGAGAGCCGTCCTCAAAACCAACACACATCTTGACATATCTCCCACATTGATCGCAGTGTCTCCAGAAACGGCATTCAAGGAGCCAGGAACTTTTCTGCCCACACTCTCCGGGGACAGTTCCTTAAAACCAATATACATCCTGCTATATCTCCCACATGGAAAATGCCAGGAGGGAGAAGTGGGGATTATGTTTAGACTTTCTCAGAACTGCTTCAAATCAACTAGATATCTTTGTGCTGTAAATCTCCCAACAGCCAAATGCAAAAGCAGCAAACATCTCGCTGTATGTCCCACATCCAAAGTGCCAAGAGAGTAATGTAGAGCTTGCTCTCCCTGTCTTTGAGTACTGTTTTCACTGTCCCGGTTACCTCTTTGCTAACATTCTCTTCAGAGCTGCAGTGTAAACCAGGAACCGCGTGGAGAAGGCACCCACACTGAAAATGCCTGGAAGGAACGAATATTGGGGCTTCTTCTCAGTGTCTCTGACATCGGGTTTCACTGTCCCGGGAAAGTCTCTGCTAACACCCTGCAGAGCGCAGTGCCCAATATACAGAAACGTCTTGCGGTATCTCCTACAGGGAAAGGGCCAGGAGGGAATTGTGGAGCTTGGTCTCAGTGTCTCTGAGAATTGCTCTGATTATCCGTGTGACCTCTTTGCTAAGACTCTCCAGAGAGCCGTCCTCAAAACCAACACACATCTTGACATATCTCCCACATTGATCGCAGTGTCTCCAGAAACGGCATTCAAGGAGCCAGGAACTTTTCTCCCTACACTGTCCATTGAGTTGTCCTCAAAACCAATATACATCCTGCTATATCTCCCACATGGAAAGTGCCAGGAGGGAAAAGTGGGGATTATGCTTAGACTTTCTCGGAACTGCTTCAAATCAACTAGATATCTTTGTGCTGTAAATCTCTCAACAGCCAAATGCAAAAGCAGCAAACATCTCGCTGTATGTCCCACATCCAAAGTGCCAAGAGAGTAATGTAGAGCTTGCTCTCCCTGTCTTTGAGTACTGTTTTCACTGTCCCGGTTACCTCTTTGCAAACATTCTCTTCAGAGCTGCAGTGAAACCAGGAACCACGTGGAGAAGGCACCCACACTGAAAATGCCTGGAAGGAACGAACATTGGGGCTTCTTCTCAGTGTCTCTGACATCGGGTTTCACTGTCCCGGGAAAGTCTCTGCTAACACCCTGCAGAGCGCAGTGTCCAATATACAGAAACGTCTTGCGGTATCTCCTACAGGCAAAGGGCCAGGAGGGAATTGTGGAGCTTGGTCTCAGTGTCTCTGAGAATTGCTCTGATTATCCGTGTGACCTCTTTGCTAAGACTCTCCAGAGAGCCGTCCTCAAAACCAACACACATCTTGACATATCTCCCACATTGATCGCAGTGTCTCCAGAAACGGCATTCAAGGAGCCAGGAACTTTTCTGCCCACACTCTCCGGGGACAGTTACTTAAAACCAATATACATCCTGCTATATCTCCCACATGGAAAGTGCCAGGAGGGAGAAGTGGGGATTATGCTTAGACTTTCTCGGAACTGCTTCAAATCAACTAGATATCTTTGTGCTGTAAATCTCTCAACAGCCAAATGCAAAAGCAGCAAACATCTCGCTGTATGTCCCACATCCAAAGTGCCAAGAGAGTAATGTAGAGCTTGCTCTCCCTGTCTTTGAGTACTGTTTTCACTGTCCCGGTTATCTCTTTGCTAACATTCTCTTCAGAGCTGCAGTGAAACCAGGAACCACGTGGAGAAGGCACCCACACTGAAAATGCCTGGAAGGAACGAACATTGGGGCTTCTTCTCAGTGTCTCTGACATCGGGTTTCACTGTCCCGGGAAAGTCTCTGCTAACACCCTGCAGAGAGCTGTGCCCAATATACAGAAACGTCTTGCGGTATCTCCTACAGGGAAAGTGCCAGGAGGGAATTGTGGAGCTTGGTCTCAGTGTCTCTGAGAATTGCTCTGATTATCCGTGTGACCTCTTTGCTAAGACTCTCCAGAGAGCCGTCCTCAAAACCAACACACATCTTGACATATCTCCCACATTGATCGCAGTGTCTCCAGAAACGGCATTCAAGGAGCCAGGAACTTTTCTCCCTACACTGTCCATTGAGTTGTCCTCAAAACCAATATACATCCTGCTATATCTCCCACATGGAAAGTGCCAGGAGGGAGAAGTGGGGATTATGCTTAGACTTTCTCGGAACTGCTTCAAATCAACTAGATATCTTTGTGCTGTAAATCTCGCAACAGCCAAATGCAAAAGCAGCAAACATCTCGCTGTATGTCCCACATCCAAAGTGCCAAGAGAGTAATGTAGAGCTTGCTCTCCCTGTCTTTGAGTACTGTTTTCACTGTCCCGGTTACCTCTTTGCTAACATTCTCTTCAGAGCTGCAGTGAAACCAGGAACCACGTGGAGAAGGCACCCACACTGAAAATGCCTGGAAGGAACGAACATTGGGGCTTCTTCTCAGTGTCTCTGACATAGGGTTTCACTGTCCCGGGAAAGTCTCTGCTAACACCCTGCAGAGCGCAGTGCCCAATATACAGAAACGTCTTGCGGTATCTCCTACAGGGAAAGTGCCAGGAGGAATTGTGGAGCTTGGTCTCAGTGTCTCTGAGAATTGCTCTGATTATCCGTGTGACCTCTTTGCTAAGACTCTCCAGAGAGCCGTCCTCAAAACCAACACACATCTTGACATATCTCCCACATTGATCGCAGTGTCTCCAGAAACGGCATTCAAGGAGCCAGGAACTTTTCTGCCCACACTCTCCGGGGACAGTTCCTTAAAACCAATATACATCCTGCTATATCTCCCACATGGAAAATGCCAGGAGGGAGAAGTGGGGATTATGCTTAGACTTTCTCGGAACTGCTTCAAATCAACTAGATATCTTTGTGCTGTAAATCTCCCACCAGCCAAATGCAAAAGCAGCAAACATCTCGCTGTATGTCCCACATCCAAAGTGCCAAGAGAGTAATGTAGAGCTTGCTCTCCCTGTCTTTGAGTACTGTTTTCACTGTCCCGGTTACCTCTTTGCTAACATTCTCTTCAGAGCTGCAGTGAAACCAGGAACCACGTGGAGAAGGCACCCACACTGAAAATGCCTGGAAGGAACGAACATTGGGGCTTCTTCTCAGTGTCTCTGACATCGGGTTTCACTGTCCCGGGAAAGTCTCTGCTAACACCCTGCAGAGCGCAGTGCCCAATATACAGAAACGTCTTGCGGTATCTCCTACAGGGAAAGTGCCAGGATGGAATTGTCGAGCTTGGTCTCAGTGTCTCTGAGAATTGCTCTGATTATCCGTGTGACCTCTTTGCTAAGACTCTCCAGAGAGCCGTCCTCAAAACCAACACACATCTTGACATATCTCCCACATTGATCGCAGTGTCTCCAGAAACGGCATTCAAGGAGCCAGGAACTTTTCTGCCCACACTCTCCGGGGACAGTTCCTTAAAACCAATATACATCCTGCTATATCTCCCACATGGAAAATGCCAGGAGGGAGAAGTGGGGATTATGTTTAGACTTTCTCAGAACTGCTTCAAATCAACTAGATATCTTTGTGCTGTAAATCTCTCAACAGCGAAATGCAAAAGCAGCAAACATCTCGCTGTATGTCCCACATCCAAAGTGCCAAGAGAGTAATGTAGAGCTTGCTCTCCCTGTCTTTGAGTACTGTTTTCACTGTCCCGGTTACCTCTTTGCTAACATTCTCTTCAGAGCTGCAGTGTAAACCAGGAACCACGTGGAGAAGGCACCCACACTGAAAATGCCTGGAAGGAACGAACATTGGGGCTTCTTCTCAGTGTCTCTGACATCGGGTTTCACTGTCCCGGGAAAGTCTCTGCTAACACCCTGCAGAGCGCAGTGCCCAATATACAGAAACGTCTTGCGGTATCTCCTACAGGGAAAGTGCCAGGAGGGAATTGTGGAGCTTGGTCTCAGTGTCTCTGAGAATTGCTCTGATTATCCATGTGACCTCTTTGCTAAGACTCTCCAGAGAGCCGTCCTCAAAACCAACACACATCTTGACATATCTCCCACATTGATCGCAGTGTCTCCAGAAACGGCATTCAAGGAGCCAGGAACTTTTCTGCCCACACTCTCCGAGGACAGTTCCTTAAAACCAATATACATCCTGCTATATCTCCCACATGGAAAATGCCAGGAGGGAGAAGTGGGGATTATGTTTAGACTTTCTCAGAACTGCTTCAAATCAACTAGATAGCTTTGTGCTGTAAATCTCCCACCAGCCAAACGCAAAAGCAGCAAACATCTCGCTGTATGTCCCACATCCAAAGTGCCAAGAGAGTAATGTAGAGCTTGCTCTCCCTGTCTTTGAGAACTGTTTTCACTGTCCCGGTTACCTCTTAGCTAACATTCTCTTCAGAGCTGCAGTGTAAACCAGGAACCACGTGGAGAAGGCACCCACACTGAAAATGCCTGGAAGGAACGAACATTGGGGCTTCTTCTCAGTGTCTCTGACATCGGGTTTCACTGTCCCGGGAAAGTCTCTGCTAACACCCTGCAGAGCGCAGTGCCCAATATACAGAAACGTCTTGCGGTATCTCCTACAAGGAAAGTGCCAGGAGGGAATTGTGGAGCTTGGTCTCAGTGTCTCTGAGAATTGCTCTGAGTATCTGTGTGACCTCTTTGCTAAGACTCTCCAGAGAGCCGTCCTCAAAACCAACACACATCTTGACATATCTCCCACATTGATCGCAGTGTCTCCAGAAACAGCATTCAAGGAGCCAGGAACTTTTCTGCCCACACTCTCCGGGGACAGTTCCTTAAAACCAATATACATCCTGCTATATCTCCCACATGGAAAATGCCAGGAGGGAGAAGTGGGGATTATGCTTAGACTTTCTCGGAACTGCTTCAAATCAACTAGATATCTTTGTGCTGTAAATCTCCCACCAGCCAAACGCAAAAGCAGCAAACATCTCGCTGTATGTCCCACATCGAAAGTGCCAAGAGAGTAATGTAGAGCTTGCTCTCCCTGTCTTTGAGAACTGTTTTCACTGTCCTGGTTACCTCTTTGCTAACATTCTCTTCAGAGCTGCAGTGTAAACCAGGAACCGCGTGGAGAAGGCACCCACACTGAAAATGCCTGGAAGGAACATTGGGGCTTCTTCTCAGTGTCTCTGACATCGGGTTTCACTGTCCCGGGAAAGTCTCTGCTAACACCCTGCAGAGCGCAGTGCCCAATATACAGAAACGTCTTGCGGTGTCTCCTACAGGGAAAGTGCCAGGAGGGAATTGTGGAGCTTGGTCTCAGTGTCTCTGAGAATTGCTCTGATTATCCGTGTGACCTCTTTGCTAAGACTCTCCAGAGAGCCGTCCTCAAAACCAACACACATCTTGACATATCTCCCACATTGATCGCAGTGTCTCCAGAAACGGCATTCAAGGAGCCAGGAACTTTTCTGCCCACACTCTCCGAGGACAGTTCCTTAAAACCAATATACATCCTGCTATATCTCCCACATGGAAAATGCCAGGAGGGAGAAGTGGGGATTATGCTTAGACTTTCTCAGAACTGCTTCAAATCCATTAGATGGCTTTGTGCTGTAAATCTCCCACAAGACAAACGCAAAAGCAGCAAACATCTCGCTGTATGTCCCACATCCAAAGTGCCAAGAGAGTAATGTAGAGCTTGCTCTCCCTGTCTTTGAGTACTGTTTTCACTGTCCCGGTTACCTCTTTGCTAACATTCTCTTCAGAGCTGCAGTGAAACCAGGAACCACGTGGAGAAGGCACCCACACTGAAAATGCCTGGAAGGAACAAACATTGGGGCTTCTTCTCAGTGTCTCTGACATCGGGTTTCACTGTCCCGGGAAAGTCTCTGCTAACACCCTGCAGAGCGCAGTGCCCAATATACAGAAATATCTTGCGGTGTCTCCTACAGGGAAAGTGCCAGGAGGAATTGTGGAGCTTGGTCTCAGTGTCTCTGAGAATTGCTCTGATTATCCATGTGACCTCTTTGCTAAGACTCTCCAGAGAGCCGTCCTCAAAACCAACACACATCTTGACATATCTCGCACATTGATCGCAGTGTCTCCAGAAACGGCATTCAAGGAGCCAGGAACTTTTCTCCCTACACTGTCCATTGAGTTGTCCTCAAAACCAATATACATCCTGCTATATCTCCCACATGGAAAGTGCCAGGAGGGAAAAGTGGGGATTATGCTTAGACTTTCTCGGAACTGCTTCAAATCAACTAGATATCTTTGTGCTGTAAATCTCTCAACAGCCAAATGCAAAAGCAGCAAACATCTCGCTGTATGTCCCACATCCAAAGTGCCAAGAGAGTAATGTAGAGCTTGCTCTCCCTGTCTTTGAGTACTGTTTTCACTGTCCTGGTTACCTCTTTGCTAACATTCTCTTCAGAGCTGCAGTGTAAACCAGGAACCGCGTGGAGAAGGCACCCACACTGAAAATGCCTGGAAGGAACATTGGGGCTTCTTCTCAGTGTCTCTGACATCGGGTTTCACTGTCCCGGGAAAGTCTCTGCTAACACCCTGCAGAGCGCAGTGCCCAATATACAGAAACGTCTTGCGGTATCTCCTACAGGGAAAGTGCCCGGAGGGAATTGTGGAGCTTGGTCTCAGTGTCTCTGAGAATTGCTCTGATTATCCGTGTGACCTCTTTGCTAAGACTCTCCAGAGAGCCGTCCTCAAAACCAACACACATCTTGACATATCTCCCACATTGATCGCAGTGTCTCCAGAAACAGCATTCAAGGAGCCAGGAACTTTTCTGCCCACACTCTCCGGGGACAGTTCCTTAAAACCAATATACATCCTGCTATATCTCCCACATGGAAAGTGCCAGGAGGGACAAGTGGGGATTATGCTTAGACTTTCTCAGAACTGCTTCAAATCAACTAGATATCTTTGTGCTGTAAATCTCCCAACAGGGAAATGCAAAAGCAGCAAACATCTCGCTGTATGTCCCACATCCAAAGTGCCAAGAGAGTAATGTAGAGCTTGCTCTCCCTGTCTTTGAGTACTGTTTTCACTGTTCCGGTTACCTCTTTGCTAACATTATCTTCAGAGCTGCAGTGAAACCAGGAACCACGTGGAGAAGGCACCCACACTGAAAATGCCTGGAAGGAACATTGGGGCTTCTTCTCAGTGTCTCTGACATCGGGTTTCACTGTCCTGGGAAAGTCTCTGCTAACACCCTGCAGAGCGCAGTGCCCAATATACAGAAACGTCTTGCGGTATCTCCTACAGGGAAAGTGCCAGGAGGGAATTGTGGAGCTTGGTCTCAGTGTCTCTGAGAATTGCTCTGATTATCCGTGTGACCTCTTTGCTAAGACTCTCCAGAGAGCCGTCCTCAAAACCAACACACATCTTGACATATCTCCCACATTGATCGCAGTGTCTCCAGAAACGGCATTCAAGGAGCCAGGAACTTTTCTGCCCACACTCTCCGGGGACAGTTCCTTAAAACCAATATACATCCTGCTATATCTCCCACATGGAAAATGCCAGGAGGGAGAAGTGGGGATTATGTTTAGACTTTCTCAGAACTGCTTCAAATCAACTAGATATCTTTGTGCTGTAAATCTCCCAACAGCCAAATGCAAAAGCAGCAAACATCTCGCTGTATGTCCCACATCCAAAGTGCCAAGAGAGTAATGTAGAGCTTGCTCTCCCTGTCTTTGAGTACTGTTTTCACTGTCCCGGTTACCTCTTTGCTAACATTCTCTTCAGAGCTGCAGTGTAAACCAGGAACCGCGTGGAGAAGGCACCCACACTGAAAATGCCTGGAAGGAACGAATATTGGGGCTTCTTCTCAGTGTCTCTGACATCGGGTTTCACTGTCCCGGGAAAGTCTCTGCTAACACCCTGCAGAGCGCAGTGCCCAATATACAGAAACGTCTTGCGGTATCTCCTACAGGGAAAGGGCCAGGAGGGAATTGTGGAGCTTGGTCTCAGTGTCTCTGAGAATTGCTCTGATTATCCGTGTGACCTCTTTGCTAAGACTCTCCAGAGAGCCGTCCTCAAAACCAACACACATCTTGACATATCTCCCACATTGATCGCAGTGTCTCCAGAAACGGCATTCAAGGAGCCAGGAACTTTTCTCCCTACACTGTCCATTGAGTTGTCCTCAAAACCAATATACATCCTGCTATATCTCCCACATGGAAAGTGCCAGGAGGGAAAAGTGGGGATTATGCTTAGACTTTCTCGGAACTGCTTCAAATCAACTAGATATCTTTGTGCTGTAAATCTCTCAACAGCCAAATGCAAAAGCAGCAAACATCTCGCTGTATGTCCCACATCCAAAGTGCCAAGAGAGTAATGTAGAGCTTGCTCTCCCTGTCTTTGAGTACTGTTTTCACTGTCCCGGTTACCTCTTTGCAAACATTCTCTTCAGAGCTGCAGTGAAACCAGGAACCACGTGGAGAAGGCACCCACACTGAAAATGCCTGGAAGGAACGAACATTGGGGCTTCTTCTCAGTGTCTCTGACATCGGGTTTCACTGTCCCGGGAAAGTCTCTGCTAACACCCTGCAGAGCGCAGTGTCCAATATACAGAAACGTCTTGCGGTATCTCCTACAGGCAAAGGGCCAGGAGGGAATTGTGGAGCTTGGTCTCAGTGTCTCTGAGAATTGCTCTGATTATCCGTGTGACCTCTTTGCTAAGACTCTCCAGAGAGCCGTCCTCAAAACCAACACACATCTTGACATATCTCCCACATTGATCGCAGTGTCTCCAGAAACGGCATTCAAGGAGCCAGGAACTTTTCTGCCCACACTCTCCGGGGACAGTTACTTAAAACCAATATACATCCTGCTATATCTCCCACATGGAAAGTGCCAGGAGGGAGAAGTGGGGATTATGCTTAGACTTTCTCGGAACTGCTTCAAATCAACTAGATATCTTTGTGCTGTAAATCTCTCAACAGCCAAATGCAAAAGCAGCAAACATCTCGCTGTATGTCCCACATCCAAAGTGCCAAGAGAGTAATGTAGAGCTTGCTCTCCCTGTCTTTGAGTACTGTTTTCACTGTCCCGGTTATCTCTTTGCTAACATTCTCTTCAGAGCTGCAGTGAAACCAGGAACCACGTGGAGAAGGCACCCACACTGAAAATGCCTGGAAGGAACGAACATTGGGGCTTCTTCTCAGTGTCTCTGACATCGGATTTCACTGTCCCGGGAAAGTCTCTGCTAACACCCTGCAGAGAGCTGTGCCCAATATACAGAAACGTCTTGCGGTATCTCCTACAGGGAAAGTGCCAGGAGGGAATTGTGGAGCTTGGTCTCAGTGTCTCTGAGAATTGCTCTGATTATCCGTGTGACCTCTTTGCTAAGACTCTCCAGAGAGCCGTCCTCAAAACCAACACACATCTTGACATATCTCCCACATTGATCGCAGTGTCTCCAGAAACGGCATTCAAGGAGCCAGGAACTTTTCTCCCTACACTGTCCATTGAGTTGTCCTCAAAACCAATATACATCCTGCTATATCTCCCACATGGAAAGTGCCAGGAGGGAGAAGTGGGGATTATGCTTAGACTTTCTCGGAACTGCTTCAAATCAACTAGATATCTTTGTGCTGTAAATCTCCCAACAGCCAAATGCAAAAGCAGCAAACATCTCGCTGTATGTCCCACATCCAAAGTGCCAAGAGAGTAATGTAGAGCTTGCTCTCCCTGTCTTTGAGTACTGTTTTCACTGTCCCGGTTACCTCTTTGCTAACATTCTCTTCAGAGCTGCAGTGAAACCAGGAACCACGTGGAGAAGGCACCCACACTGAAAATGCCTGGAAGGAACGAACATTGGGGCTTCTTCTCAGTGTCTCTGACATCGGGTTTCACTGTCCCGGGAAAGTCTCTGCTAACACCCTGCAGAGCGCAGTGCCCAATATACAGAAACGTCTTGCGGTATCTCCTACAGGGAAAGTGCCAGGATGGAATTGTCGAGCTTGGTCTCAGTGTCTCTGAGAATTGCTCTGATTATCCGTGTGACCTCTTTGCTAAGACTCTCCAGAGAGCCGTCCTCAAAACCAACACACATCTTGACATATCTCCCACATTGATCGCAGTGTCTCCAGAAACGGCATTCAAGGAGCCAGGAACTTTTCTGCCCACACTCTCCGGGGACAGTTCCTTAAAACCAATATACATCCTGCTATATCTCCCACATGGAAAATGCCAGGAGGGAGAAGTGGGGATTATGTTTAGACTTTCTCAGAACTGCTTCAAATCAACTAGATATCTTTGTGCTGTAAATCTCTCAACAGCGAAATGCAAAAGCAGCAAACATCTCGCTGTATGTCCCACATCCAAAGTGCCAAGAGAGTAATGTAGAGCTTGCTCTCCCTGTCTTTGAGTACTGTTTTCACTGTCCCGGTTACCTCTTTGCTAACATTCTCTTCAGAGCTGCAGTGTAAACCAGGAACCACGTGGAGAAGGCACCCACACTGAAAATGCCTGGAAGGAACGAACATTGGGGCTTCTTCTCAGTGTCTCTGACATCGGGTTTCACTGTCCCGGGAAAGTCTCTGCTAACACCCTGCAGAGCGCAGTGCCCAATATACAGAAACGTCTTGCGGTATCTCCTACAGGGAAAGTGCCAGGAGGGAATTGTGGAGCTTGGTCTCAGTGTCTCTGAGAATTGCTCTGATTATCCATGTGACCTCTTTGCTAAGACTCTCCAGAGAGCCGTCCTCAAAACCAACACACATCTTGACATATCTCCCACATTGATCGCAGTGTCTCCAGAAACGGCATTCAAGGAGCCAGGAACTTTTCTGCCCACACTCTCCGAGGACAGTTCCTTAAAACCAATATACATCCTGCTATATCTCCCACATGGAAAATGCCAGGAGGGAGAAGTGGGGATTATGTTTAGACTTTCTCAGAACTGCTTCAAATCAACTAGATAGCTTTGTGCTGTAAATCTCCCACCAGCCAAACGCAAAAGCAGCAAACATCTCGCTGTATGTCCCACATCCAAAGTGCCAAGAGAGTAATGTAGAGCTTGCTCTCCCTGTCTTTGAGAACTGTTTTCACTGTCCCGGTTACCTCTTAGCTAACATTCTCTTCAGAGCTGCAGTGTAAACCAGGAACCACGTGGAGAAGGCACCCACACTGAAAATGCCTGGAAGGAACGAACATTGGGGCTTCTTCTCAGTGTCTCTGACATCGGGTTTCACTGTCCCGGGAAAGTCTCTGCTAACACCCTGCAGAGCGCAGTGCCCAATATACAGAAACGTCTTGCGGTATCTCCTACAAGGAAAGTGCCAGGAGGGAATTGTGGAGCTTGGTCTCAGTGTCTCTGAGAATTGCTCTGAGTATCTGTGTGACCTCTTTGCTAAGACTCTCCAGAGAGCCGTCCTCAAAACCAACACACATCTTGACATATCTCCCACATTGATCGCAGTGTCTCCAGAAACAGCATTCAAGGAGCCAGGAACTTTTCTGCCCACACTCTCCGGGGACAGTTCCTTAAAACCAATATACATCCTGCTATATCTCCCACATGGAAAATGCCAGGAGGGAGAAGTGGGGATTATGCTTAGACTTTCTCGGAACTGCTTCAAATCAACTAGATATCTTTGTGCTGTAAATCTCCCACCAGCCAAACGCAAAAGCAGCAAACATCTCGCTGTATGTCCCACATCGAAAGTGCCAAGAGAGTAATGTAGAGCTTGCTCTCCCTGTCTTTGAGAACTGTTTTCACTGTCCTGGTTACCTCTTTGCTAACATTCTCTTCAGAGCTGCAGTGTAAACCAGGAACCGCGTGGAGAAGGCACCCACACTGAAAATGCCTGGAAGGAACATTGGGGCTTCTTCTCAGTGTCTCTGACATCGGGTTTCACTGTCCCGGGAAAGTCTCTGCTAACACCCTGCAGAGCGCAGTGCCCAATATACAGAAACGTCTTGCGGTGTCTCCTACAGGGAAAGTGCCAGGAGGGAATTGTGGAGCTTGGTCTCAGTGTCTCTGAGAATTGCTCTGATTATCCGTGTGACCTCTTTGCTAAGACTCTCCAGAGAGCCGTCCTCAAAACCAACACACATCTTGACATATCTCCCACATTGATCGCAGTGTCTCCAGAAACGGCATTCAAGGAGCCAGGAACTTTTCTGCCCACACTCTCCGAGGACAGTTCCTTAAAACCAATATACATCCTGCTATATCTCCCACATGGAAAATGCCAGGAGGGAGAAGTGGGGATTATGCTTAGACTTTCTCAGAACTGCTTCAAATCCATTAGATGGCTTTGTGCTGTAAATCTCCCACAAGACAAACGCAAAAGCAGCAAACATCTCGCTGTATGTCCCACATCCAAAGTGCCAAGAGAGTAATGTAGAGCTTGCTCTCCCTGTCTTTGAGTACTGTTTTCACTGTCCCGGTTACCTCTTTGCTAACATTCTCTTCAGAGCTGCAGTGAAACCAGGAACCACGTGGAGAAGGCACCCACACTGAAAATGCCTGGAAGGAACAAACATTGGGGCTTCTTCTCAGTGTCTCTGACATCGGGTTTCACTGTCCCGGGAAAGTCTCTGCTAACACCCTGCAGAGCGCAGTGCCCAATATACAGAAATATCTTGCGGTGTCTCCTACAGGGAAAGTGCCAGGAGGAATTGTGGAGCTTGGTCTCAGTGTCTCTGAGAATTGCTCTGATTATCCATGTGACCTCTTTGCTAAGACTCTCCAGAGAGCCGTCCTCAAAACCAACACACATCTTGACATATCTCGCACATTGATCGCAGTGTCTCCAGAAACGGCATTCAAGGAGCCAGGAACTTTTCTCCCTACACTGTCCATTGAGTTGTCCTCAAAACCAATATACATCCTGCTATATCTCCCACATGGAAAGTGCCAGGAGGGAAAAGTGGGGATTATGCTTAGACTTTCTCGGAACTGCTTCAAATCAACTAGATATCTTTGTGCTGTAAATCTCTCAACAGCCAAATGCAAAAGCAGCAAACATCTCGCTGTATGTCCCACATCCAAAGTGCCAAGAGAGTAATGTAGAGCTTGCTCTCCCTGTCTTTGAGTACTGTTTTCACTGTCCTGGTTACCTCTTTGCTAACATTCTCTTCAGAGCTGCAGTGTAAACCAGGAACCGCGTGGAGAAGGCACCCACACTGAAAATGCCTGGAAGGAACATTGGGGCTTCTTCTCAGTGTCTCTGACATCGGGTTTCACTGTCCCGGGAAAGTCTCTGCTAACACCCTGCAGAGCGCAGTGCCCAATATACAGAAACGTCTTGCGGTATCTCCTACAGGGAAAGTGCCCGGAGGGAATTGTGGAGCTTGGTCTCAGTGTCTCTGAGAATTGCTCTGATTATCCGTGTGACCTCTTTGCTAAGACTCTCCAGAGAGCCGTCCTCAAAACCAACACACATCTTGACATATCTCCCACATTGATCGCAGTGTCTCCAGAAACAGCATTCAAGGAGCCAGGAACTTTTCTGCCCACACTCTCCGGGGACAGTTCCTTAAAACCAATATACATCCTGCTATATCTCCCACATGGAAAGTGCCAGGAGGGACAAGTGGGGATTATGCTTAGACTTTCTCAGAACTGCTTCAAATCAACTAGATATCTTTGTGCTGTAAATCTCCCAACAGGGAAATGCAAAAGCAGCAAACATCTCGCTGTATGTCCCACATCCAAAGTGCCAAGAGAGTAATGTAGAGCTTGCTCTCCCTGTCTTTGAGAACTGTTTTCACTGTCCCGGTTACCTCTTAGCTAACATTCTCTTCAGAGCTGCAGTGTAAACCAGGAACCACGTGGAGAAGGCACCCACACTGAAAATGCCTGGAAGGAACGAACATTGGGGCTTCTTCTCAGTGTCTCTGCCATAGGGTTTCACTGTCCCAGGAAAGTCTCTGCTAACACCCTGCAGAGCGCAGTGCCCAATATACAGAAACGTCTTGCGGTATCTCCTACAGGGAAAGTGCCAGGAGGGAATTGTGGAGCTTGGTCTCAGTGTCTCTGAGAATTGCTCTGATTATCCATGTGACCTCTTTGCTAAGACTCTCCAGAGAGCCGTCCTCAAAACCAACACACATCTTGACATATCTCCCACATTGATCGCAGTGTCTCCAGAAACGGCATTCAAGGAGCCAGGAACTTTTCTGCCCACACTCTCCGAGGACAGTTCCTTAAAACCAATATACATCCTGCTATATCTCCCACATGGAAAATGCCAGGAGGGAGAAGTGGGGATTATGTTTAGACTTTCTCAGAACTGCTTCAAATCAACTAGATAGCTTTGTGCTGTAAATCTCCCACCAGCCAAACGCAAAAGCAGCAAACATCTCGCTGTATGTCCCACATCCAAAGTGCCAAGAGAGTAATGTAGAGCTTGCTCTCCCTGTCTTTGAGAACTGTTTTCACTGTCCCGGTTACCTCTTAGCTAACATTCTCTTCAGAGCTGCAGTGTAAACCAGGAACCACGTGGAGAAGGCACCCACACTGAAAATGCCTGGAAGGAACGAACATTGGGGCTTCTTCTCAGTGTCTCTGACATCGGGTTTCACTGTCCCGGGAAAGTCTCTGCTAACACCCTGCAGAGCGCAGTGCCCAATATACAGAAACGTCTTGCGGTATCTCCTACAAGGAAAGTGCCAGGAGGGAATTGTGGAGCTTGGTCTCAGTGTCTCTGAGAATTGCTCTGATTATCCGTGTGACCTCTTTGCTAAGACTCTCCAGAGAGCCGTCCTCAAAACCAACACACATCTTGACATATCTCCCACATTGATCGCAGTCTCTCCAGAAACGGCATTCAAGGAGCCAGGAACTTTTCTGCCCACACTCTCCGGGGACTGTTCCTTAAAACCAATATACATCCTGCTATATCTCCCACATGGAAAGTGCCAGGAGGGACAAGTGGGGATTATGCTTAGACTTTCTCAGAACTGCTTCAAATCAACTAGATATCTTTGTGCTGTAAATCTCCCAACAGGGAAATGCAAAAGCAGCAAACATCTCGCTGTATGTCCCACATCCAAAGTGCCAAGAGAGTAATGTAGAGCTTGCTCTCCCTGTCTTTGAGTACTGTTTTCACTGTCCCGGTTACCTCTTTGCTAACATTCTCTTCAGAGCTGCAGTGTAAACCAGGAACCACGTGGAGAAGGCACCCACACTGAAAATGCCTGGAAGGAACGAACATTGGGGCTTCTTCTCAGTGTCTCTGACATAGGGTTTCACTGTCCCAGGAAAGTCTCTGCTAACACCCTGCAGAGCGCAGTGCCCAATATACAGAAACGTCTTGCGGTATCTCCTACAGGGAAAGGGCCAGGAGGGAACTGTCGAGCTTGGTCTCAGTGTCTCTGAGAATTGCTCTGAGTATCTGTGTGACCTCTTTGCTAAGACTCTCCAGAGAGCCGTCCTCAAAACCAACACACATCTTGACATATCTCCCACATTGATCGCAGTGTCTCCAGAAACAGCATTCAAGGAGCCAGGAACTTTTCTGCCCACACTCTCCGAGGACAGTTCCTTAAAACCAATATACATCCTGCTATATCTCCCACATGGAAAATGCCAGGAGGGAGAAGTGGGGATTATGCTTAGACTTTCTCGGAACTGCTTCAAATCAACTAGATATCTTTGTGCTGTAAATCTCTCAACAGCGAAATGCAAAAGCAGCAAACATCTCGCTGTATGTCCCACATCGAAAGTGCCAAGAGAGTAATGTAGAGCTTGCTCTCCCTGTCTTTGAGTACTGTTTTCACTGTCCTGGTTACCTCTTAGCTAACATTCTCTTCAGAGCTGCAGTGTAAACCAGGAACCACGTGGAGAAGGCACCCACACTGAAAATGCCTGGAAGGAACGAACATTGGGGCTTCTTCTCAGTGTCTCTGCCATAGGGTTTCACTGTCCCAGGAAAGTCTCTGCTAACACCCTGCAGAGCGCAGTGCCCAATATACAGAAACGTCTTGCGGTATCTCCTACAGGGAAAGGGCCAGGAGGGAACTGTCGAGCTTGGTCTCAGTGTCTCTGAGAATTGCTCTGATTATCTGTGTGACCTCTTTGCTAAGACTCTCCAGAGAGCCGTCCTCAAAACCAACACACATCTTGACATATCTCCCACATTGATCGCAGTGTCTCCAGAAACGGCATTCAAGGAGCCAGGAACTTTTCTCCCTACACTGTCCATTGAGTTGTCCTCAAAACCAATATACATCCTGCTATATCTCCCACATGGAAAGTGCCAGGAGGGAAAAGTGGGGATTATGCTTAGACTTTCTCGGAACTGCTTCAAATCAACTAGATATCTTTGTGCTGTAAATCTCCCAACAGCGAAATGCAAAAGCAGCAAACATCTCGCTGTATGTCCCACATCGAAAGTGCCAAGAGAGTAATGTAGAGCTTGCTCTCCCTGTCTTTGAGTACTGTTTTCACTGTCCCGGTTACCTGTTTGCTAACATTCTCTTCAGAGCTGCAGTGAAACCAGGAACCACGTGGAGAAGGCACCCACACTGAAAATGCCTGGGTGGAACATTGGGGCTTCTTCTCAGTGTCTCTGACATCGGGTTTCACTGTCCCGGGAAAGTCTCTGCTAACACCCTGCAGAGCGCAGTGCCCAATATACAGAAACGTCTTGCGGTATCTCCTACAGGGAAAGTGCCAGGAGGGAATTGTGGAGCTTGGTCTCAGTGTCTCTGAGAATTGCTCTGATTATCCGTGTGACCTCTTTGCTAAGACTCTCCAGAGAGCCGTCCTCAAAACCAACACACATCTTGACATATCTCCCACATTGATCGCAGTGTCTCCAGAAACAGCATTCAAGGAGCCAGGAACTTTTCTGCCCACACTCTCCGGGGACAGTTCCTTAAAACCAATATACATCCTGCTATATCTCCCACATGGAAAATGCCAGGAGGGAGAAGTGGGGATTATGCTTAGACTTTCTCGGAACTGCTTCAAATCCATTAGATGGCTTTGTGCTGTAAATCTCCCACCAGCCAAACGCAAAAGCAGCAAACATCTCGCTGTATGTCCCACATCCAAAGTGCCAAGAGAGTAATGTAGAGCTTGCTCTCCCTGTCTTTGAGTACTGTTTTCACTGTCCCGGTTACCTCTTTGCTAACATTCTCTTCAGAGCTGCAGTGAAACCAGGAACCACGTGGAGAAGGCACCCACACTGAAAATGCCTGGAAGGAACGAACATTGGGGCTTCTTCTCAGTGTCTCTGACATCGGGTTTCACTGTCCCGGGAAAGTCTCTGCTAACACCCTGCAGAGCGCAGTGCCCAATATACAGAAATATCTTGCGGTGTCTCCTACAGGGAAAGTGCCAGGAGGAATTGTGGAGCTTGGTCTCAGTGTCTCTGAGAATTGCTCTGATTATCCATGTGACCTCTTTGCTAAGACTCTCCAGAGAGCCGTCCTCAAAACCAACACACATCTTGACATATCTCCCACATTGATCGCAGTGTCTCCAGAAACGGCATTCAAGGAGCCAGGAACTTTTCTCCCTACACTGTCCATTGAGTTGTCCTCAAAACCAATATACATCCTGCTATATCTCCCACATGGAAAGTGCCAGGAGGGAAAAGTGGGGATTATGCTTAGACTTTCTCGGAACTGCTTCAAATCAACTAGATATCTTTGTGCTGTAAATCTCTCAACAGCGAAATGCAAAAGCAGCAAACATCTCGCTGTATGTCCCACATCGAAAGTGCCAAGAGAGTAATGTAGAGCTTGCTCTCCCTGTCTTTGAGAACTGTTTTCACTGTCCCGGTTACCTCTTTGCTAACATTCTCTTCAGAGCTGCAGTGTAAACCAGGAACCGCGTGGAGAAGGCACCCACACTGAAAATGCCTGGAAGGAACATTGGGGCTTCTTCTCAGTGTCTCTGACATCGGGTTTCACTGTCCCGGGAAAGTCTCTGCTAACACCCTGCAGAGCGCAGTGCCCAATATACAGAAACGTCTTGCGGTATCTCCTACAGGGAAAGTGCCAGGAGGGAATTGTGGAGCTTGGTCTCAGTGTCTCTGAGAATTGCTCTGATTATCCGTGTGACCTCTTTGCTAAGACTCTCCAGAGAGCCGTCCTCAAAACCAACACACATCTTGACATATCTCCCACATTGATCGCAGTGTCTCCAGAAACAGCATTCAAGGAGCCAGGAACTTTTCTGCCCACACTCTCCGGGGACAGTTCCTTAAAACCAATATACATCCTGCTATATCTCCCACATGGAAAATGCCAGGAGGGAGAAGTGGGGATTATGCTTAGACTTTCTCGGAACTGCTTCAAATCCATTAGATGGCTTTGTGCTGTAAATCTCCCAACAGCCAAACGCAAAAGCAGCAAACATCTCGCTGTATGTCCCACATCGAAAGTGCCAAGAGAGTAATGTAGAGCTTGCTCTCCCTGTCTTTGAGTACTGTTTTCACTGTCCCAGTTACGTCTTTGCTAACATTCTCTTCAGAGCTGCAGTGAAACCAGGAACCACGTGGAGAAGGCACCCACACTGAAAATGCCTGGAAGGAACGAACATTGGGGCTTCTTCTCAGTGTCTCTGACATCGGGTTTCACTGTCCCGGGAAAGTCTCTGCTAACACCCTGCAGAGAGCTGTGCCCAATATACAGAAACGTCTTGCGGTATCTCCTACAGGGAAAGTGCCAGGAGGGAATTGTGGAGCTTGGTCTCAGTGTCTCTGAGAATTGCTCTGATTATCCGTGTGACCTCTTTGCTAAGACTCTCCAGAGAGCCGTCCTCAAAACCAACACACATCTTGACATATCTCCCACATTGATCGCAGTGTCTCCAGAAACGGCATTCAAGGAGCCAGGAACTTTTCTCCCTACACTGTCCATTGAGTTGTCCTCAAAACCAATATACATCCTGCTATATCTCCCACATGGAAAGTGCCAGGAGGGAAAAGTGGGGATTATGCTTAGACTTTCTCGGAACTGCTTCAAATCAACTAGATATCTTTGTGCTGTAAATCTCTCAACAGCCAAATGCAAAAGCAGCAAACATCTCGCTGTATGTCCCACATCCAAAGTGCCAAGAGAGTAATGTAGAGCTTGCTCTCCCTGTCTTTGAGTACTGTTTTCACTGTCCCGGTTACCTCTTAGCTAACATTCTCTTCAGAGCTGCAGTGAAACCAGGAACCACGTGGAGAAGGCACCCACACTGAAAATGCCTGGAAGGAACGAACATTGGGGCTTCTTCTCAGTGTCTCTGACATCGGGTTTCACTGTCCCGGGAAAGTCTCTGCTAACACCCTGCAGAGCGCAGTGCCCAATATACAGAAATGTCTTGCGGTGTCTCCTACAGGGAAAGTGCCAGGAGGAATTGTGGAGCTTGGTCTCAGTGTCTCTGAGAATTGCTCTGATTATCCGTGTGACCTCTTTGCTAAGACTCTCCAGAGAGCCGTCCTCAAAACCAACACACATCTTGACATATCTCCCACATTGATCGCAGTGTCTCCAGAAACGGCATAGAACGAGCCAGGAACTTTTCTGCCCACACTCTCCGGGGACAGTTCCTTAAAACCAATATACATCCTGCTATATCTCCCACATGGAAAATGCCAGGAGGGAGAAGTGGGGATTATGTTTAGACTTTCTCAGAACTGCTTCAAATCAACTAGATATCTTTGTGCTGTAAATCTCGCAACAGCCAAATGCAAAAGCAGCAAACATCTCGCTGTATGTCCCACATCCAAAGTGCCAAGAGAGTAATGTAGAGCTTGCTCTCCCTGTCTTTGAGTACTGTTTTCACTGTCCCGGTTACCTCTTTGCTAACATTCTCTTCAGAGCTGCAGTGAAACCAGGAACCACGTGGAGAAGGCACCCACACTGAAAATGCCTGGAAGGAACGAACATTGGGGGTTCTTCTCAGTGTCTCTGACATAGGGTTTCACTGTCCCGGGAAAGTCTCTGCTAACACCCTGCAGAGCGCAGTGCTCAATATACAGAAACGTCTTGCGGTATCTCCTACAGGGAAAGTGCCAGGAGGGAATTGTTGAGCTTGTTCTCAGTGTCTCTGAGAATTGCTCTGATTATCCGTGTGACCTCTTTGCTAAGACTCTCCAGAGAGCCGTCCTCAAAACCAACACACATCTTGACATATCTCCCACATTGATCGCAGTGTCTCCAGAAACGGCATTCAAGGAGCCAGGAACTTTTCTGCCCACACTCTCCGGGGACAGTTCCTCAAAACCAATATACATCCTGCTATATCTCCCACATGGAAAGTGCCAGGAGGGAAACGTGGGGATTATGTTTAGACTTTCTCGGAACTGCTTCAAATCAACTAGATATCTTTGTGCTGTAAATCTCCCAACAGCCAAATGCAAAAGCAGCAAACATCTCGCTGTATGTCCCACATCCAAAGTGCCAAGAGAGTAATGTAGAGCTTGCTCTCCCTGTCTTTGAGTACTGTTTTCACTGTCCCGGTTACCTCTTTGCTAACATTCTCTTCAGAGCTGCAGTGTAAACCAGGAACCGCCTGGAGAAGGCACCCACACTGAAAATGCCTGGAAGGAACATTGGGGCTTCTTCTCAGTGTCTCTGACATCGGGTTTCACTGTCCCGGGAAAGTCTCTGCTAACACCCTGCAGAGCGCAGTGCCCAATATACAGAAACGTCTTGCGGTATCTCCTACAAGGAAAGGGCCAGGAGGGAATTGTGGAGCTTGGTCTCAGTGTCTCTGAGAATTGCTCTGATTATCCGTGTGACCTCTTTGCTAAGACTCTCCAGAGAGCCGTCCTCAAAACCAACACACTTCTTGACATATCTCCCACATTGATCGCAGTGTCTCCAGAAACGGCATTCAAGGAGCCAGGAACTTTTCTCCCTACACTGTCCATTGAGTTGTCCTCAAAACCAATATACATCCTGCTATATCTCCCACATGGAAAGTGCCAGGAGGGAAAAGTGGGGATTATGCTTAGACTTTCTCGGAACTGCTTCAAATCAACTAGATATCTTTGTGCTGTAAATCTCTCAACAGCCAAATGCAAAAGCAGCAAACATCTCGCTGTATGTCCCACATCCAAAGTGCCAAGAGAGTAATGTAGAGCTTGCTCTCCCTGTCTTTGAGTACTGTTTTCACTGTCCCGGTTACCTCTTAGCTAACATTCTCTTCAGAGCTGCAGTGAAACCAGGAACCACGTGGAGAAGGCACCCACACTGAAAATGCCTGGAAGGAACGAACATTGGGGCTTCTTCTCAGTGTCTCTGACATCGGGTTTCACTGTCCCGGGAAAGTCTCTGCTAACACCCTGCAGAGCGCAGTGCCCAATATACAGAAATGTCTTGCGGTGTCTCCTACAGGGAAAGTGCCAGGAGGAATTGTGGAGCTTGGTCTCAGTGTCTCTGAGAATTGCTCTGATTATCCGTGTGACCTCTTTGCTAAGACTCTCCAGAGAGCCGTCCTCAAAACCAACACACATCTTGACATATCTCCCACATTGATCGCAGTGTCTCCAGAAACGGCATAGAACGAGCCAGGAACTTTTCTGCCCACACTCTCCGGGGACAGTTCCTTAAAACCAATATACATCCTGCTATATCTCCCACATGGAAAATGCCAGGAGGGAGAAGTGGGGATTATGTTTAGACTTTCTCAGAACTGCTTCAAATCAACTAGATATCTTTGTGCTGTAAATCTCGCAACAGCCAAATGCAAAAGCAGCAAACATCTCGCTGTATGTCCCACATCCAAAGTGCCAAGAGAGTAATGTAGAGCTTGCTCTCCCTGTCTTTGAGTACTGTTTTCACTGTCCCGGTTACCTCTTTGCTAACATTCTCTTCAGAGCTGCAGTGAAACCAGGAACCACGTGGAGAAGGCACCCACACTGAAAATGCCTGGAAGGAACGAACATTGGGGGTTCTTCTCAGTGTCTCTGACATAGGGTTTCACTGTCCCGGGAAAGTCTCTGCTAACACCCTGCAGAGCGCAGTGCTCAATATACAGAAACGTCTTGCGGTATCTCCTACAGGGAAAGTGCCAGGAGGGAATTGTTGAGCTTGTTCTCAGTGTCTCTGAGAATTGCTCTGATTATCCGTGTGACCTCTTTGCTAAGACTCTCCAGAGAGCCGTCCTCAAAACCAACACACATCTTGACATATCTCCCACATTGATCGCAGTGTCTCCAGAAACGGCATTCAAGGAGCCAGGAACTTTTCTGCCCACACTCTCCGGGGACAGTTCCTCAAAACCAATATACATCCTGCTATATCTCCCACATGGAAAGTGCCAGGAGGGAAACGTGGGGATTATGTTTAGACTTTCTCGGAACTGCTTCAAATCAACTAGATATCTTTGTGCTGTAAATCTCCCAACAGCCAAATGCAAAAGCAGCAAACATCTCGCTGTATGTCCCACATCCAAAGTGCCAAGAGAGTAATGTAGAGCTTGCTCTCCCTGTCTTTGAGTACTGTTTTCACTGTCCCGGTTACCTCTTTGCTAACATTCTCTTCAGAGCTGCAGTGTAAACCAGGAACCGCCTGGAGAAGGCACCCACACTGAAAATGCCTGGAAGGAACATTGGGGCTTCTTCTCAGTGTCTCTGACATCGGGTTTCACTGTCCCGGGAAAGTCTCTGCTAACACCCTGCAGAGCGCAGTGCCCAATATACAGAAACGTCTTGCGGTATCTCCTACAAGGAAAGGGCCAGGAGGGAATTGTGGAGCTTGGTCTCAGTGTCTCTGAGAATTGCTCTGATTATCCGTGTGACCTCTTTGCTAAGACTCTCCAGAGAGCCGTCCTCAAAACCAACACACTTCTTGACATATCTCCCACATTGATCGCAGTGTCTCCAGAAACGGCATTCAAGGAGCCAGGAACTTTTCTGCCCACACTCTCCGGGGACAGTTCCTTAAAACCAATATACATCCTGCTATATCTCCCACATGGAAAATGCCAGGAGGGAGAAGTGGGGATTATGTTTAGACTTTCTCAGAACTGCTTCAAATCAACTAGATATCTTTGTGCTGTAAATCTCTCAACAGCCAAATGCAAAAGCAGCAAACATCTCGCTGTATGTCCCACATCCAAAGTGCCAAGAGAGTAATGTAGAGCTTGCTCTCCCTGTCTTTGAGTACTGTTTTCACTGTCCCGGTTACCTCTTTGCTAACATTCTCTTCAGAGCTGCAGTGTAAGCCAGGAACCACGTGGAGAAGGCACCCACACTGAAAATGCCTGGAAGGAACGAACATTGGGGCTTCTTCTCAGTGTCTCTGACATCGGGTTTCACTGTCCCGGGAAAGTCTCTGCTAACACCCTGCAGAGCGCAGTGCCCAATATACAGAAATGTCTTGCGGTGTCTCCTACAGGGAAAGTGCCAGGAGGAATTGTGGAGCTTGGTCTCAGTGTCTCTGAGAATTGCTCTGATTATCCGTGTGACCTCTTTGCTAAGACTCTCCAGAGAGCCGTCCTCAAAACCAACACACATCTTCACATATCTCCCACATTGATCGCAGTGTCTCCAGGAACGTCATTCAAGGAGCCAGGAACTTTTCTGCCCACACTCTCCGGGGACAGTTCCTCAAAACCAATATACATCCTGCTATATCTCCCACATGGAAAATGCCAGGAGGGAGAAGTGGGGATTATGCTTAGACTTTCTCAGAACTGCTTCAAATCCATTAGATGGCTTTGTGCTGTAAATCTCCCACAAGCCAAACGCAAAAGCAGCAAACATCTCGCTGTATGTCCCACATCCAAAGTGCCAAGAGAGTAATGTAGAGCTTGCTCTCCCTGTCTTTGAGTACTGTTTTCACTGTCCCGGTTACCTCTTTGCTAACATTCTCTTCAGAGCTGCAGTGAAACCAGGAACCACGTGGAGAAGGCACCCACACTGAAAATGCCTGGAAGGAACATTGGGGCTTCTTCTCAGTGTCTCTGACATCGGGTTTCACTGTCCCGGGAAAGTCTCTGCTAACACCCTGCAGAGCGCAGTGCCCAATATACAGAAACGTCTTGTGGTATCTCCTACAGAGAAAGTGCTAGCAGGGAATTGTGGAGCTTGGTCTCAGTGTCTCTGAGAATTGCTCTGATTATCCGTGTGACCTCTTTGCTAAGACTCTCCAGAGAGCCGTCCTCAAAACCAACACACATCTTGACATATCTCCCACATTGATCGCAGTGTCTCCAGAAACGGCATTCAATGAGCCAGGAACTTTTCTCCCTACACTGTCCATTGAGTTGTCCTCAAAACCAATATACATCCTGCTATATCTCCCACATGGAAAGTGCCAGGAGGGAAAAGTGGGGATTATGCTTAGACTTTCTCGGAACTGCTTCAAATCAACTAGATATCTTTGTGCTGTAAATCTCTCAACAGCGAAATGCAAAAGCAGCAAACATCTCGCTGTATGTCCCACATCGAAAGTGCCAAGAGAGTAATGTAGAGCTTGCTCTCCCTGTCTTTGAGTACTGTTTTCACTGTCCCGGTTACCTCTTTGCTAACATTCTCTTCAGAGCTGCAGTGAAACCAGGAACCACGTGGAGAAGGCACCCACACTGAAAATGCCTGGAAGGAACGAACATTGGGGCTTCTTCTCAGTGTCTCTGACATAGGGTTTCACTGTCCCGGGAAAGTCTCTGCTAACACCCTGCAGAGCGCAGTGCCCAATATACAGAAATGTCTTGCGGTGTCTCCTACAGGGAAAGTGCCAGGAGGAATTGTGGAGCTTGGTCTCAGTGTCTCTGAGAATTGCTCTGATTATCCGTGTGACCTCTTTGCTAAGACTCTCCAGAGAGCCGTCCTCAAAACCAACACACATCTTGACATATCTCCCACATTGATCGCAGTGTCTCTAGGAACGGCATTCAAGGAGCCAGGAACTTTTCTGCCCACACTCTCCGGGGACAGTTCCTTAAAACCAATATACATCCTGCTATATCTCCCACATGGAAAATGCCAGGAGGGAGAAGTGGGGATTATGCTTAGACTTTCTCAGAACTGCTTCAAATCCATTAGATGGCTTTGTGCTGTAAATCTCCCACAAGACAAACGCAAAAGCAGCAAACATCTCGCTGTATGTCCCACATCCAAAGTGCCAAGAGAGTAATGTAGAGCTTG
Source organism: Larus michahellis (assembly GCF_964199755.1). Classification (NCBI taxonomy): domain Eukaryota; kingdom Metazoa; phylum Chordata; class Aves; order Charadriiformes; family Laridae; genus Larus; species Larus michahellis. The sequence continues at coordinate 41,207 of NW_027436343.1, read as the reverse complement.
CTCTCCCTGTCTTTGAGTACTGTTTTCACTGTCCCAGTTACCTCTTTGCTAACATTCTCTTCAGAGCTGCAGTGAAACCAGGAACCACGTGGAGAAGGCACCCACACTGAAAATGCCTGGATAAAACATTGGGGCTTCTTCTCAGTGTCTCTGACATCGGGTTTCACTGTCCCGGGAAAGTCTCTGCTAACACCCTGCAGAGCGCAGTGCCCAATATACAGAAACGTCTTGCGGTATCTCCTACAGGGAAAGTGCCAGGAGGGAATTGTGGAGCTTGGTCTCAGTGTCTCTGAGAATTGCTCTGATTATCCGTGTGACCTCTTTGCTAAGACTCTCCAGAGAGCCGTCCTCAAAACCAACACACATCTTGACATATCTCCCACATTGATCGCAGTGTCTCCAGAAACGGCATTCAAGGAGCCAGGAACTTTTCTGTCCACACTCTCCGGGGACAGTTCCTTAAAACCAATATACATCCTGCTATATCTCCCACATGGAAAATGCCAGGAGGGAGAAGTGGGGATTATGTTTAGACTTTCTCAGAACTGCTTCAAATCAACTAGATATCTTTGTGCTGTAAATCTCGCAACAGGCAAACGCAAAAGCAGCAAACATCTCGCTGTATGTCCCACATCCAAAGTGCCAAGAGAGTAATGTAGAGCTTGCTCTCCCTGTCTTTGAGTACTGTTTTCACTGTCCCGGTTACCTCTTTGCTAACATTCTCTTCAGAGCTGCAGTGAAACCAGGAACCACGTGGAGAAGGCACCCACACTGAAAATGCCTGGAAGGAACGAACATTGGGGGTTCTTCTCAGTGTCTCTGACATAGGGTTTCACTGTCCCGGGAAAGTCTCTGCTAACACCCTGCAGAGCGCAGTGCTCAATATACAGAAACGTCTTGCGGTATCTCCTACAGGGAAAGGGCCAGGAGGGAATTGTCGAGCTTGGTCTCAGTGTCTCTGAGAATTGCTCTGATTATCCGTGTGACCTCTTTGCTAAGACTCTCCAGAGAGCCGTCCTCAAAACCAACACACATCTTGACATATCTCCCACATTGATCGCAGTGTCTCCAGAAACGGCATTCAAGGAGCCAGGAACTTTTCTGCCCACACTCTCCGGGGACAATTCCTCAAAACCAATATACATCCTGCTATATCTCCCACATGGAAAGTGCCAGGAGGGAAACGTGGGGATTATGCTTAGACTTTCTCGGAACTGCTTCAAATCAACTAGATATCTTTGTGCTGTAAATCTCTCAACAGCCAAATGCAAAAGCAGCAAACATCTCGCTGTATGTCCCACATCCAAAGTGCCAAGAGAGTAATGTAGAGCTTGCTCTCCCTGTCTTTGAGTACTGTTTTCACTGTCCTGGTTACCTCTTTGCTAACATTCTCTTCAGAGCTGCAGTGTAAACCAGGAACCGCGTGGAGAAGGCACCCACACTGAAAATGCCTGGAAGGAACATTGGGGCTTCTTCTCAGTGTCTCTGACATCGGGTTTCACTGTCCCGGGAAAGTCTCTGCTAACACCCTGCAGAGCGCAGTGCCCAATATACAGAAACGTCTTGCGGTATCTCCTACAAGGAAAGGGCCAGGAGGGAATTGTGGAGCTTGGTCTCAGTGTCTCTGAGAATAGCTCTGATTATCCGTGTGACCTCTTTGCTAAGACTCTCCAGAGAGCCGTCCTCAAAACAAACACACATCTTGACATATCTCCGACATTGATCGCAGTGTCTCCAGAAACGGCATTCAAGGAGCCAGGAACTTTTCTCCCTACACTGTCCATTGAATTGTCCTCAAAACCAATATACATCCTGCTATATCTCCCACATGGAAAGTGCCAGGAGGGAAAAGTGGGGATTATGTTTAGACTTTCTCGGAACTGCTTCAAATCAACTAGATATCTTTGTGCTGTAAATCTCCCAACAGCCAAATGCAAAAGCAGCAAACATCTCGCTGTATGTCCCACATCCAAAGTGCCAAGAGAGTAATGTAGAGCTTGCTCTCCCTGTCTTTGAGTACTGTTTTCACTGTCCCGGTTACCTGTTTGCTAACATTCTCTTCAGAGCTGCAGTGAAACCAGGAACCACGTGGAGAAGGCACCCACACTGAAAATGCCTGGAAGGAACGAACATTGGGGCTTCTTCTCAGTGTCTCTGACATAGGCTTTCACTGTCCCGGGAAAGTCTCTGCTAACACCCTGCAGAGCGCAGTGCCCAATATACAGAAACGTCTTGCGGTATCTCCTACAGGGAAAGTGCCAGGAGGGAATTGTGGAGCTTGGTCTCAGTGTCTCTGAGAATTGCTCTGATTATCCGTGTGACCTCTTGGCTCAGACTCTCCAGAGAGCCGTCCTCAAAACCAACACACATCTTGACATATCTCCCTCATTGATCGCAGTGTCTCCAGAAACGGCATTCAAGGAGCCAGGAACTTTTCTGCCCACACTCTCCGGGGACAGTTCCTTAAAACCAATATACATCCTGCTATATCTCCCACATGGAAAATGCCAGGAGGGAGAAGTGGGGATTATGTTTAGACTTTCTCAGAACTGCTTCAAATCAACTAGATATCTTTGTGCTGTAAATCTCCCAACAGCCAAATGCAAAAGCAGCAAACATCTCGCTGTATGTCCCACATCGAAAGTGCCAAGTGAGTAATGTAGAGCTTGCTCTCCCTGTCTTTGAGTACTGTTTTCACTGTCCCAATTACCTCTTTGCTAACATTCTCTTCAGAGCTGCAGTGAAACCAGGAACCACGTGGAGAATGCACCCACACTGAAAATGCCTGGAAGGAACGAACATTGGGGCTTCTTCTCAGTGTCTCTGACATAGGGTTTCACTGTCCCGGGAAAGTCTCTGCTAACACGCTGCAGAGAGCTGTGCCCAGTGTACAGAAACGTCTTGCGGTATCTCCTACAGGGAAAGGGCCAGGAGGGAATTGTGGAGCTTGGTCTCAGTGTCTCTGAGAATTGCTCTGATTATCCGTGTGACCTCTTCGCTAAGACTCTCCAGAGAGCCGTCCTCAAAACCAACACACATCTTGACATATCTCCCACATTGATCGCAGTGTCCCCGGGAACGGCATTCAAGGAGCCAGGAAGTTTTCTGCCCACACTCTCCGCAAGACGTTTCTGTGTGCATTTTCAGTGTGGGTGCCTTCTCCACGTGGTTCCTGGTTTCACTGCAGCTCTGAAGAGAATGTTAGCAAAGAGGTAACCAGGACAGTGAAAACAGTACTCAAAGACAGGGAGAGCAAGCTCTACATTACTCTCTTGGCACTTTGGATGTGGGACATACAGTGAGATGTTTGCTGCTTTTGCATTTGGCTGTTGCGAGATTTACAGCACAAAGATATCTAGTTGATTTGAAGCAGTTCCGAGAAAGTCTAAACATAATCCCCACTTTTCCCTCCTGGCATTTTCCATGTGGGAGATATAGCAGGATGTATATTGGTTTTGAGGACAACTCAATGGACAGTGTAGGGAGAAAAGTTCCTGGCTCCTTGAATGCCGTTTCTGGAGACACTGCGATCAATGTGGGAGATATGTCAAGATGTGTGTTGGTTTTGAGGACGGCTCTCTGGAGAGTCTTAGCAAAGAGGTCACACGGATAATCAGAGCAATTCTCAGAGACACTGAGACCAAGCTCCACAATTCCCTCCTGGCACTTTCCCTGTAGGAGATACCGCAAGACATTTCTGTATATTGGGCACTGCGCTCTGCAGGGTGTTAGCAGAGACTTTCCCGGGACAGTGAAACCCTATGTCAGAGACACTGAGAAGAAGCCCCAATGTTTTACCCAGGCATTTTCAGTGTGGGTGCCTTCTCCACGTGGTTCCTGGTTTCACTGCAGCTCTGAAGAGAATGTTACCAAAGAGGTAATTGGGACAGTGAAAACAGTACTCAAAGACAGGGAGAGCAAGCTCTACATTACTCTCTTGGCACTTTCGATGTGGGACATACAGCGAGATGTTTGCTGCTTTTGCATTTGGCTGTTGGGAGATTTACAGCAAAATGATATCTAGTTGATTTGAAGCAGTTCCGAGAAAGTCTAAGCATAATCCCCACTTTTCCCTCCTGGCAATTTCCATGTGGGAGATATAGCAGGATGTATATAGGTTTTGAGGACAACTCAAAGGACAGTGTAGGGAGAAAAGTTCCTGGCTCCTTGAATGCCGTTTCTGGAGACACTGCGATCAATGTGGGAGATATGTCAAGATGTGTGTTGGTTTTGAGGACGGCTCTCTGGAGAGTCTTAGCAAAGAGGTCACACGGATAATCAGAGCAATTCTCAGAGACACTGAGACCAAGCTCGACAATTCCCTCCTGGCCCTTTCCCTGTAGGAGATACCGCAAGACGTTTCTGTATATTGGGCACTGCGCTCTGCAGGGTGTTAGCAGAGACTTTCCCGGGACAGTGAAACCCTATGTCAGAGACACTGAGAAGAAGCCCCAATGTTCCTCCAGGCATTTTCAGTGTGGGTGCCTTCTCCACGTGGTTCCTGGTTTCACTGCAGCTCTGAAGATAATGTTAGCAAAGAGGTAACCGGGACAGTGAAAACAGTACTCAAAGACAGGGAGAGCAAGCTCTCTCTTGGCAATTTCGATGTGGGACATACAGCGAGATGTTTGCTGCTTTTGCATTTGGCTGTTGAGAGATTTACAGCACAAAGATATCTAGTTGATTTGAAGCAGTTCTGAGAAAGTCTAAACATAATCCCCACTTTTCCCTCCTGGCACTTTCCATGTGGGAGATATAGCAGGATGTATATTGGTTTAGGGAACAACTCAATGGACAGTGTAGGGAGAAAAGTTCCTGGCTCCTTGAATGCCGTTTCTGGAGACACTGCGATCAATGTGGGAGATATGTCAAGATGTGTGTTGGTTTTGAGGACGGCTCTCTGGAGAGTCTTAGCAAAGAGGTCACACGGATAATCAGAGCAATTCTCAGAGACACTGAGACCAAGCTCGACAATTCCCTCCTGGCCCTTTCCCTGTAGGAGATACCGCAAGACGTTTCTGTATATTGGGCACTGCGCTCTGCAGGGTGTTAGCAGAGACTTTCCCGGGACAGTGAAACCCTATGTCAGAGACACTGAGAAGAAGCCCCAATGTTCCACCCAGGCATTTTCAGTGTGGGTGCCTTCTCCATGTGGTTCCTGGTTTCACTGCAGCTCTGAAGAGAATGTTAGCAAAGCGGTAATTAGGACAGTGAAAACAGTACTCAAAGACAGGGAGAGCAAGCTCTACATTACTCTCTTGGCACTTTGGATGTGGGACATACAGCGAGATGTTTGCTGCTTTTGCATTTGGCTGTTGCGAGATTTACAGCACAAAGATATCTAGTTGATTTGAAGCAGTTCCGAGAAAGTCTAAACATAATCCCCACTTTTCCCTCCTGGCATTTTCCATGTGGGAGATATAGCAGGATGTATATTGGTTTTGAGGACAACTCAAAGGACAGTGTAGGGAGAAAAGTTCCTGGCTCATTGAATGCCGTTTCTGGAGACACTGCGATCAATGTGGGAGATATGTCAAGATGTGTGTTGGTTTTGAGGACGGCTCTCTGGAGAGTCTTAGCAAAGAGGTCACACGGATAATCAGAGCAATTCTCAGAGACACTGAGACCAAGCTCGACAATTCCCTCCTGGCCCTTTCCCTGTAGGAGATACCGCAAGACGTTTCTGTATATTGGGCACTGCGCTCTGCAGGGTGTTAGCAGAGACTTTCCCGGGACAGTGAAACCCTATGTCAGAGACACTGAGAAGAAGCCCCAATGTTCCACCCAGGCATTTTCAGTGTGGGTGCCTTCTCCATGTGGTTCCTGGTTTCACTGCAGCTCTGAAGAGAATGTTAGCAAAGCGGTAATTAGGACAGTGAAAACAGTACTCAAAGACAGGGAGAGCAAGCTCTACATTACTCTCTTGGCACTTTGGATGTGGGACATACAGCGAGATGTTTGCTGCTTTTGCATTTGGCTGTTGCGAGATTTACAGCACAAAGATATCTAGTTGATTTGAAGCAGTTCCGAGAAAGTCTAAACATAATCCCCACTTTTCCCTCCTGGCATTTTCCATGTGGGAGATATAGCAGGATGTATATTGGTTTTGAGGACAACTCAAAGGACAGTGTAGGGAGAAAAGTTCCTGGCTCATTGAATGCCGTTTCTGGAGACACTGCGATCAATGTGGGAGATATGTCAAGATGTGTGTTGGTTTTGAGGACGGCTCTCTGGAGAGTCTTAGCAAAGAGGTCACACGGATAATCAGAGCAATTCTCAGAGACACTGAGACCAAGCTCGACAATTCCCTCCTGGCCCTTTCCCTGTAGGAGATACCGCAAGACGTTTCTGTATATTGGGCACTGCGCTCTGCAGGGTGTTAGCAGAGACTTTCCCGGGACAGTGAAACCCTATGTCAGAGACACTGAGAAGAAGCCCCAATGTTCTTCCAGGCATTTTCAGTGTGGGTGCCTTCTCCACGTGGTTCCTGGTTTCACTGCAGCTCTGAAGAGAATGTTAGCAAAGCGGTAGTTGGGACAGTGAAAACAGTACTCAAAGACAGGGAGAGCAAGCTCTACATTACTCTCTTGGCACTTTGGATGTGGGACATACAGCGAGATGTTTGCTGCTTTTGCATTTGGCTGTTGCGAGATTTACAGCAAAAAGATATCTAGTTGATTTGAAGCAGTTCCGAGAAAGTCTAAGCATAATCCCCACTTTTCCCTCCTGGCAATTTCCATGTGGGAGATATAGCAGGATGTATATTGGTTTAGGGAACAACTCAATGGACAGTGTAGGGAGAAAAGTTCCTGGCTCCTTGAATGCCGTTTCTGGAGACACTGCGATCAATGTGGGAGATATGTCAAGATGTGTGTTGGTTTTGAGGACGGCTCTCTGGAGAGTCTTAGCAAAGAGGTCACATGGATAATCAGAGCAATTCTCAGAGACACTGAGACCAAGCTCCACAATTCCCTCCTGGCACTTTCCCTGTAGGAGATACCGCAAGACATTTCTGTATATTGGGCACTGCGCTCTGCAGGTTGTTAGCAGAGACTTTCCCAGGACAGTGAAACCCTATGTCAGAGACACTGAGAAGAAGCCCCAATGTTCCTTCCAGGCATTTTCAGTGTGGGTGCCTTCTCCACGTGGTTCCTGGTTTCACTGCAGCTCTGAAGAGAATGTTAGCAAAGAGGTAACTGGGACAGTGAAAACAGTACTCAAAGACAGGGAGAGCAAGCTCTACATTACTCTCTTGGCACTTTCGATGTGGGACATACAGCGAGATGTTTGCTGCTTTTGCATTTCGCTGTTGCGAGATTTACAGCACAAAGATATCTAGTTGATTTGAAGCAGTTCCGAGAAAGTCTAAACATAATCCCCACTTCTCCCTCCTGGCATTTTCCATGTGGGAGATATAGCAGGATGTATATAGGTTTTGAGGACAACTCAAAGGACAGTGTAGGGAGAAAAGTTCCTGGCTCCTTGAATGCCGTTTCTGGAGACACTGCGATCAATGTGGGAGATATGTCAAGATGTGTGTTGGTTTTGAGGACGGCTCTCTGGAGAGTCTTAGCAAAGAGGTCACACGGATAATCAGAGCAATTCTCAGAGACACTGAGACCAAGCTCGACAATTCCCTCCTGGCCCTTTCCCTGTAGGAGATACCGCAAGACGTTTCTGTATATTGGGCACTGCGCTCTGCAGGGTGTTAGCAGAGACTTTCCCGGGACAGTGAAACCCGATGTCAGAGACACTGAGAAGAAGCCCCAATGTTCTTCCAGGCATTTTCAGTGTGGGTGCCTTCTCCACGTGGTTCCTGGTTTCACTGCAGCTCTGAAGATAATGTTAGCAAAGAGGTAACCGGGACAGTGAAAACAGTACTCAAAGACAGGGAGAGCAAGCTCTCTCTTGGCAATTTCGATGTGGGACATACAGCGAGATGTTTGCTGCTTTTGCATTTGGCTGTTGAGAGATTTACAGCACAAAGATATCTAGTTGATTTGAAGCAGTTCTGAGAAAGTCTAAACATAATCCCCACTTTTCCCTCCTGGCACTTTCCATGTGGGAGATATAGCAGGATGTATATTGGTTTAGGGAACAACTCAATGGACAGTGTAGGGAGAAAAGTTCCTGGCTCCTTGAATGCCGTTTCTGGAGACACTGCGATCAATGTGGGAGATATGTCAAGATGTGTGTTGGTTTTGAGGACGGCTCTCTGGAGAGTCTTAGCAAAGAGGTCACACGGATAATCAGAGCAATTCTCAGAGACACTGAGACCAAGCTCGACAATTCCCTCCTGGCCCTTTCCCTGTAGGAGATACCGCAAGACGTTTCTGTATATTGGGCACTGCGCTCTGCAGGGTGTTAGCAGAGACTTTCCCGGGACAGTGAAACCCTATGTCAGAGACACTGAGAAGAAGCCCCAATGTTCCACCCAGGCATTTTCAGTGTGGGTGCCTTCTCCATGTGGTTCCTGGTTTCACTGCAGCTCTGAAGAGAATGTTAGCAAAGCGGTAATTAGGACAGTGAAAACAGTACTCAAAGACAGGGAGAGCAAGCTCTACATTACTCTCTTGGCACTTTCGATGTGGGACATACAGCGAGATGTTTGCTGCTTTTGCATTTGGCTGTTGCGAGATTTACAGCACAAAGATATCTAGTTGATTTGAAGCAGTTCCGAGAAAGTCTAAACATAATCCCCACTTTTCCCTCCTGGCATTTTCCATGTGGGAGATATAGCAGGATGTATATTGGTTTTGAGGACAACTCAAAGGACAGTGTAGGGAGAAAAGTTCCTGGCTCATTGAATGCCGTTTCTGGAGACACTGCGATCAATGTGGGAGATATGTCAAGATGTGTGTTGGTTTTGAGGACGGCTCTCTGGAGAGTCTTAGCAAAGAGGTCACACGGATAATCAGAGCAATTCTCAGAGACACTGAGACCAAGCTCGACAATTCCCTCCTGGCCCTTTCCCTGTAGGAGATACCGCAAGACGTTTCTGTATATTGGGCACTGCGCTCTGCAGGGTGTTAGCAGAGACTTTCCCGGAACAGTGAAACCCTATGTCAGAGACACTGAGAAGAAGCCCCAATGTTCTTCCAGGCATTTTCAGTGTGGGTGCCTTCTCCACGTGGTTCCTGGTTTCACTGCAGCTCTGAAGAGAATGTTAGCAAAGCGGTAATTGGGACAGTGAAAACAGTACTCAAAGACAGGGAGAGCAAGCTCTACATTACTCTCTTGGCACTTTCGATGTGGGACATACAGCGAGATGTTTGCTGCTTTTGCATTTGGCTGTTGCGAGATTTACAGCAAAAAGATATCTAGTTGATTTGAAGCAGTTCCGAGAAAGTCTAAGCATAATCCCCACTTTTCCCTCCTGGCAATTTCCATGTGGGAGATATAGCAGGATGTATATTGGTTTAGGGAACAACTCAATGGACAGTGTAGGGAGAAAAGTTCCTGGCTCCTTGAATGCCGTTTCTGGAGACACTGCGATCAATGTGGGAGATATGTCAAGATGTGTGTTGGTTTTGAGGACGGCTCTCTGGAGAGTCTTAGCAAAGAGGTCACATGGATAATCAGAGCAATTCTCAGAGACACTGAGACCAAGCTCCACAATTCCCTCCTGGCACTTTCCCTGTAGGAGATACCGCAAGACATTTCTGTATATTGGGCACTGCGCTCTGCAGGTTGTTAGTAGAGACTTTCCCGGGACAGTGAAACCCTATGTCAGAGACACTGAGAAGAAGCCCCAATGTTCCTTCCAGGCATTTTCAGTGTGGGTGCCTTCTCCACGTGGTTCCTGGTTTCACTGCAGCTCTGAAGAGAATGTTAGCAAAGAGGTAACCGGAACAGTGAAAACAGTACTCAAAGACAGGGAGAGCAAGCTCTACATTACTCTCTTGGCACTTTGGATCTGGGACATACAGCGAGATGTTTGCTGCTTTTACATTTGGCTATTGGGAGATTTACAGCACAAAGATATCTAGTTGATTTGAAGCAGTTCCGAGAAAGTCTAAACATAATCCCCACTTCTCCCTCCTGGCATTTTCCATGTGGGAGATATAGCAGGATGTATATTGGTTTTGAGGACAACTCAATGGACAGTGTAGGGAGAAAAGTTCCTGGCTCCTTGAATGCCGTTTCTGGAGACACTGCGATCAATGTGGGAGATATGTCAAGATGTGTGTTGGTTTTGAGGACGGCTCTCTGGAGAGTCTTAGCAAAGAGGTCACACGGATAATCAGAGCAATTCTCAGAGACACTGAGAACAAGATCCACAATTCCCTCCTGGCCCTTTCCTTGTAGGAGATACCGCAAGACGTTTCTGTATATTGGGCACTGCGCTCTGCAGGGTGTTAGCAGAGACTTTCCAGGGACAGTGAAACCCTATGTCAGAGACACTGAGAAGAAGCCCCAATGTTCCACCCAGGCATTTTCAGTGTGGGTGCCTTCTCCACGTGGTTCCTGGTTTCACTGCAGCTCTGAAGAGAATGTTAGCAAACAGGTAACCGGGACAGTGAAAACAGTACTCAAAGACAGGGAGAGCAAGCTCTACATTACTCTCTTGGCACTTTCGATGTGGGACATACAGCGAGATGTTTGCGGCTGTTGCATTTGCCTGTTGCGAGATTTACAGCACAAAGATATCTAGTTGATTTGAAGCAGTTCTGAGAAAGTCTAAACATAATCCCCACTTCTCCCTCCTGGCATTTTCCATGTGGGAGATATAGCAGGATGTATATTGGTTTTAAGGAACTGTCCCCGGAGAGTGTGGGCAGAAAAGTTCCTGGCTCCTTGAATGCCGTTTCTGGAGACACTGCGATCAATGTGGGAGATATGTCGAGATGTGTGTTTGTTTTGAGGATGGCTCTCTGGAGAGTCTTAGCAAAGAGGTCACACGGATAATCAGAGCAATTCTCAGAGACACTGAGAGCAAGCTCCACAATTCCCTCCTGGCCCTTTCCCTGTAGGAGATACCGCAAGACATTTCTGTATATTGGGCACTGCGCTCTGCAGGGTGTTAGCAGAGACTTTCCCGGGACAGTGAAACCCTATGTCAGAGACACTGAGAAGAAGCCCCAATGTTTTATCCAGGCATTTTCAGTGTGGGTGCCTTCTCCACGTGGTTCCTGGTTTCACTGCAGCTCTGAAGAGAATGTTAGCAAAGCGGTAATTGGGACAGTGAAAACAGTACTCAAAGACAGGGAGAGCAAGCTCTACATTACTCTCTTGGCACTTTGGATGTGGGACATACAGCGAGATGTTTGCTGCTTTTGCATTTGGCTGTTGAGAGATTTACAGCACAAAGATATCTAGTTGATTTGAAGCAGTTCCGAGAAAGTCTAAACATAATCCCCACTTTTCCCTCCTGGCATTTTCCATGTGGGAGATATAGCAGGATGTATATTGGTTTTGAGGACAACTCAATGGACAGTGTAGGGAGAAAAGTTCCTGGCTCATTGAATGCCGTTTCTGGAGACACTGCGATCAATGTGGGAGATATGTCAAGATGTGTGTTGGTTTTGAGGACGGCTCTCTGGAGAGTCTTAGCAAAGAGGTCACACGGATAATCAGAGCAATTCTCAGAGACACTGAGAGCAAGCTCCACAATTCCCTCCTGGCCCTTTCCCTGTAGGAGATACCGCAAGACATTTCTGTATATTGGGCACTGCGCTCTGCAGGGTGTTAGCAGAGACTTTCCCGGGACAGTGAAACCCTATGTCAGAGACACTGAGAAGAAGCCCCAATGTTCGTTCCTTCCAGGCATTTTCAGTGTGGGTGCCTTCTCCACGTGGTTCCTGGTTTCACTGCAGCTCTGAAGAGAATGTTACCAAAGAGGTAATTGGGACAGTGAAAACAGTACTCAAAGACAGGGAGAGCAAGCTCTACATTACTCTCTTGGCACTTTCGATGTGGGACATACAGCGAGATGTTTGCTGCTTTTGCATTTGGCTGTTGAGAGATTTACAGCACAAAGATATCTAGTTGATTTGAAGCAGTTCCGAGAAAATCTAAGCATAATCCCCACTTTTCCCTCCTGGCAATTTCCATGTGGGAGATATAGCAGGATGTATATTGATTTTAAGGAACTGTCCCCGGAGAGTGTGGGCAGAAAAGTTCCTGGCTCCTTGAATGCCGTTCCCGGAGACACTGCGATCAATGTGGGAGATATGTCAAGATGTGTGTTTGTTTTGAGGATGGCTCTCTGGAGAGTCTTAGCAAAGAGGTCACACGGATAATCAGAGCAATTCTCAGAGACACTGAGAGCAAGCTCCACAATTCCCTCCTGGCCCTTTCCCTGTAGGAGATACCGCAAGACATTTCTGTATATTGGGCACTGCGCTCTGCAGGGTGTTAGCAGAGACTTTCCCGGGACAGTGAAACCCTATGTCAGAGACACTGAGAAGAAGCCCCAATGTTTTATCCAGGCATTTTCAGTGTGGGTGCCTTCTCCACGTGGTTCCTGGTTTCACTGCAGCTCTGAAGAGAATGTTAGCAAAGCGGTAATTGGGACAGTGAAAACAGTACTCAAAGACAGGGAGAGCAAGCTCTACATTACTCTCTTGGCACTTTGGATGTGGGACATACAGCGAGATGTTTGCTGCTTTTGCATTTGGCTGTTGAGAGATTTACAGCACAAAGATATCTAGTTGATTTGAAGCAGTTCCGAGAAAGTCTAAACATAATCCCCACTTTTCCCTCCTGGCATTTTCCATGTGGGAGATATAGCAGGATGTATATTGGTTTTGAGGACAACTCAATGGACAGTGTAGGGAGAAAAGTTCCTGGCTCATTGAATGCCGTTTCTGGAGACACTGCGATCAATGTGGGAGATATGTCAAGATGTGTGTTGGTTTTGAGGACGGCTCTCTGGAGAGTCTTAGCAAAGAGGTCACACGGATAATCAGAGCAATTCTCAGAGACACTGAGAGCAAGCTCCACAATTCCCTCCTGGCCCTTTCCCTGTAGGAGATACCGCAAGACATTTCTGTATATTGGGCACTGCGCTCTGCAGGGTGTTAGCAGAGACTTTCCCGGGACAGTGAAACCCTATGTCAGAGACACTGAGAAGAAGCCCCAATGTTCGTTCCTTCCAGGCATTTTCAGTGTGGGTGCCTTCTCCACGTGGTTCCTGGTTTCACTGCAGCTCTGAAGAGAATGTTACCAAAGAGGTAATTGGGACAGTGAAAACAGTACTCAAAGACAGGGAGAGCAAGCTCTACATTACTCTCTTGGCACTTTCGATGTGGGACATACAGCGAGATGTTTGCTGCTTTTGCATTTGGCTGTTGAGAGATTTACAGCACAAAGATATCTAGTTGATTTGAAGCAGTTCCGAGAAAATCTAAGCATAAGCCCCACTTTTCCCTCCTGGCAATTTCCATGTGGGAGATATAGCAGGATGTATATTGATTTTAAGGAACTGTCCCCGGAGAGTGTGGGCAGAAAAGTTCCTGGCTCCTTGAATGCCGTTCCCGGAGACACTGCGATCAATGTGGGAGATATGTCAAGATGTGTGTTTGTTTTGAGGATGGCTCTCTGGAGAGTCTTAGCAAAGAGGTCACACGGATAATCAGAGCAATTCTCAGAGACACTGAGACCAAGCTCCACAATTCCCTCCTGGCCCTTTCCCTGTAGGAGATACCGCAAGACGTTTCTGTATATTGGGCACTGCGCTCTGCAGGGTGTTAGCAGAGACTTTCCCGGGACAGTGAAACCCTATGTCAGAGACACTGAGAAGAAGCCCCAATGTTCCCTCCAGGCATTTTCAGTGTGGGTGCCTTCTCCACGTGGTTCCTGGTTTCACTGCAGCTCTGAAGAGAATGTTAGCAAAGCGGTAATTGGGACAGTGAAAACAGTACTCAAAGACAGGGAGAGCAAGCTCTACATTACTCTCTTGGCACTTTGGATCTGGGACATACAGCGAGATGTTTGCTGCTTTTACATTTGGCTATTGGGAGATTTACAGCACAAAGATATCTAGTTGATTTGAAGCAGTTCCGAGAAAGTCTAAACATAATCCCCACTTCTCCCTCCTGGCATTTTCCATGTGGGAGATATAGCAGGATGTATATTGGTTTTGAGGACAACTCAATGGACAGTGTAGGGAGAAAAGTTCCTGGCTCCTTGAATGCCGTTTCTGGAGACACTGCGATCAATGTGGGAGATATGTCAAGATGTGTGTTGGTTTTGAGGACGGCTCTCTGGAGAGTCTTAGCAAAGAGGTCACACGGATAATCAGAGCAATTCTCAGAGACACTGAGAACAAGATCCACAATTCCCTCCTGGCCCTTTCCTTGTAGGAGATACCGCAAGACGTTTCTGTATATTGGGCACTGCGCTCTGCAGGGTGTTAGCAGAGACTTTCCCGGGACAGTGAAACCCTATGTCAGAGACACTGAGAAGAAGCCCCAATGTTCCACCCAGGCATTTTCAGTGTGGGTGCCTTCTCCACGTGGTTCCTGGTTTCACTGCAGCTCTGAAGAGAATGTTAGCAAACAGGTAACCGGGACAGTGAAAACAGTACTCAAAGACAGGGAGAGCAAGCTCTACATTACTCTCTTGGCACTTTCGATGTGGGACATACAGCGAGATGTTTGCGGCTGTTGCATTTGCCTGTTGCGAGATTTACAGCACAAAGATATCTAGTTGATTTGAAGCAGTTCTGAGAAAGTCTAAACATAATCCCCACTTCTCCCTCCTGGCATTTTCCATGTGGGAGATATAGCAGGATGTATATTGGTTTTAAGGAACTGTCCCCGGAGAGTGTGGGCAGAAAAGTTCCTGGCTCCTTGAATGCCGTTTCTGGAGACACTGCGATCAATGTGGGAGATATGTCGAGATGTGTGTTTGTTTTGAGGATGGCTCTCTGGAGAGTCTTAGCAAAGAGGTCACACGGATAATCAGAGCAATTCTCAGAGACACTGAGAGCAAGCTCCACAATTCCCTCCTGGCCCTTTCCCTGTAGGAGATACCGCAAGACATTTCTGTATATTGGGCACTGCGCTCTGCAGGGTGTTAGCAGAGACTTTCCCGGGACAGTGAAACCCTATGTCAGAGACACTGAGAAGAAGCCCCAATGTTCGTTCCTTCCAGGCATTTTCAGTGTGGGTGCCTTCTCCACGTGGTTCCTGGTTTCACTGCAGCTCTGAAGAGAATGTTACCAAAGAGGTAATTGGGACAGTGAAAACAGTACTCAAAGACAGGGAGAGCAAGCTCTACATTACTCTCTTGGCACTTTCGATGTGGGACATACAGCGAGATGTTTGCTGCTTTTGCATTTGGCTGTTGAGAGATTTACAGCACAAAGATATCTAGTTGATTTGAAGCAGTTCCGAGAAAATCTAAGCATAAGCCCCACTTTTCCCTCCTGGCAATTTCCATGTGGGAGATATAGCAGGATGTATATTGATTTTAAGGAACTGTCCCCGGAGAGTGTGGGCAGAAAAGTTCCTGGCTCCTTGAATGCCGTTCCCGGAGACACTGCGATCAATGTGGGAGATATGTCAAGATGTGTGTTTGTTTTGAGGATGGCTCTCTGGAGAGTCTTAGCAAAGAGGTCACACGGATAATCAGAGCAATTCTCAGAGACACTGAGACCAAGCTCCACAATTCCCTCCTGGCCCTTTCCCTGTAGGAGATACCGCAAGACGTTTCTGTATATTGGGCACTGCGCTCTGCAGGGTGTTAGCAGAGACTTTCCCGGGACAGTGAAACCCTATGTCAGAGACACTGAGAAGAAGCCCCAATGTTCCCTCCAGGCATTTTCAGTGTGGGTGCCTTCTCCACGTGGTTCCTGGTTTCACTGCAGCTCTGAAGAGAATGTTAGCAAAGCGGTAATTGGGACAGTGAAAACAGTACTCAAAGACAGGGAGAGCAAGCTCTACATTACTCTCTTGGCACTTTGGATCTGGGACATACAGCGAGATGTTTGCTGCTTTTACATTTGGCTATTGGGAGATTTACAGCACAAAGATATCTAGTTGATTTGAAGCAGTTCCGAGAAAGTCTAAACATAATCCCCACTTCTCCCTCCTGGCATTTTCCATGTGGGAGATATAGCAGGATGTATATTGGTTTTGAGGACAACTCAATGGACAGTGTAGGGAGAAAAGTTCCTGGCTCCTTGAATGCCGTTTCTGGAGACACTGCGATCAATGTGGGAGATATGTCAAGATGTGTGTTGGTTTTGAGGACGGCTCTCTGGAGAGTCTTAGCAAAGAGGTCACACGGATAATCAGAGCAATTCTCAGAGACACTGAGAACAAGATCCACAATTCCCTCCTGGCCCTTTCCTTGTAGGAGATACCGCAAGACGTTTCTGTATATTGGGCACTGCGCTCTGCAGGGTGTTAGCAGAGACTTTCCCGGGACAGTGAAACCCTATGTCAGAGACACTGAGAAGAAGCCCCAATGTTCCACCCAGGCATTTTCAGTGTGGGTGCCTTCTCCACGTGGTTCCTGGTTTCACTGCAGCTCTGAAGAGAATGTTAGCAAACAGGTAACCGGGACAGTGAAAACAGTACTCAAAGACAGGGAGAGCAAGCTCTACATTACTCTCTTGGCACTTTCGATGTGGGACATACAGCGAGATGTTTGCGGCTGTTGCATTTGCCTGTTGCGAGATTTACAGCACAAAGATATCTAGTTGATTTGAAGCAGTTCTGAGAAAGTCTAAACATAATCCCCACTTCTCCCTCCTGGCATTTTCCATGTGGGAGATATAGCAGGATGTATATTGGTTTTAAGGAACTGTCCCCGGAGAGTGTGGGCAGAAAAGTTCCTGGCTCCTTGAATGCCGTTTCTGGAGACACTGCGATCAATGTGGGAGATATGTCGAGATGTGTGTTTGTTTTGAGGATGGCTCTCTGGAGAGTCTTAGCAAAGAGGTCACACGGATAATCAGAGCAATTCTCAGAGACACTGAGAGCAAGCTCCACAATTCCCTCCTGGCCCTTTCCCTGTAGGAGATACCGCAAGACATTTCTGTATATTGGGCACTGCGCTCTGCAGGGTGTTAGCAGAGACTTTCCCGGGACAGTGAAACCCTATGTCAGAGACACTGAGAAGAAGCCCCAATGTTTTATCCAGGCATTTTCAGTGTGGGTGCCTTCTCCACGTGGTTCCTGGTTTCACTGCAGCTCTGAAGAGAATGTTAGCAAAGCGGTAATTGGGACAGTGAAAACAGTACTCAAAGACAGGGAGAGCAAGCTCTACATTACTCTCTTGGCACTTTGGATGTGGGACATACAGCGAGATGTTTGCTGCTTTTGCATTTGGCTGTTGGGAGATTTACAGCACAAAGATATCTAGTTGATTTGAAGCAGTTCCGAGAAAGTCTAAACATAATCCCCACTTTTCCCTCCTGGCATTTTCCATGTGGGAGATATAGCAGGATGTATATTGGTTTTGAGGACAACTCAATGGACAGTGTAGGGAGAAAAGTTCCTGGCTCATTGAATGCCGTTTCTGGAGACACTGCGATCAATGTGGGAGATATGTCAAGATGTGTGTTGGTTTTGAGGACGGCTCTCTGGAGAGTCTTAGCAAAGAGGTCACACGGATAATCAGAGCAATTCTCAGAGACACTGAGAGCAAGCTCCACAATTCCCTCCTGGCCCTTTCCCTGTAGGAGATACCGCAAGACATTTCTGTATATTGGGCACTGCGCTCTGCAGGGTGTTAGCAGAGACTTTCCCGGGACAGTGAAACCCTATGTCAGAGACACTGAGAAGAAGCCCCAATGTTCGTTCCTTCCAGGCATTTTCAGTGTGGGTGCCTTCTCCACGTGGTTCCTGGTTTCACTGCAGCTCTGAAGAGAATGTTACCAAAGAGGTAATTGGGACAGTGAAAACAGTACTCAAAGACAGGGAGAGCAAGCTCTACATTACTCTCTTGGCACTTTCGATGTGGGACATACAGCGAGATGTTTGCTGCTTTTGCATTTGGCTGTTGAGAGATTTACAGCACAAAGATATCTAGTTGATTTGAAGCAGTTCCGAGAAAATCTAAGCATAATCCCCACTTTTCCCTCCTGGCAATTTCCATGTGGGAGATATAGCAGGATGTATATTGATTTTAAGGAACTGTCCCCGGAGAGTGTGGGCAGAAAAGTTCCTGGCTCCTTGAATGCCGTTCCCGGAGACACTGCGATCAATGTGGGAGATATGTCAAGATGTGTGTTTGTTTTGAGGATGGCTCTCTGGAGAGTCTTAGCAAAGAGGTCACACGGATAATCAGAGCAATTCTCAGAGACACTGAGAGCAAGCTCCACAATTCCCTCCTGGCCCTTTCCCTGTAGGAGATACCGCAAGACATTTCTGTATATTGGGCACTGCGCTCTGCAGGGTGTTAGCAGAGACTTTCCCGGGACAGTGAAACCCTATGTCAGAGACACTGAGAAGAAGCCCCAATGTTTTATCCAGGCATTTTCAGTGTGGGTGCCTTCTCCACGTGGTTCCTGGTTTCACTGCAGCTCTGAAGAGAATGTTAGCAAAGCGGTAATTGGGACAGTGAAAACAGTACTCAAAGACAGGGAGAGCAAGCTCTACATTACTCTCTTGGCACTTTGGATGTGGGACATACAGCGAGATGTTTGCTGCTTTTGCATTTGGCTGTTGAGAGATTTACAGCACAAAGATATCTAGTTGATTTGAAGCAGTTCCGAGAAAGTCTAAACATAATCCCCACTTTTCCCTCCTGGCATTTTCCATGTGGGAGATATAGCAGGATGTATATTGGTTTTGAGGACAACTCAATGGACAGTGTAGGGAGAAAAGTTCCTGGCTCATTGAATGCCGTTTCTGGAGACACTGCGATCAATGTGGGAGATATGTCAAGATGTGTGTTGGTTTTGAGGACGGCTCTCTGGAGAGTCTTAGCAAAGAGGTCACACGGATAATCAGAGCAATTCTCAGAGACACTGAGAGCAAGCTCCACAATTCCCTCCTGGCCCTTTCCCTGTAGGAGATACCGCAAGACATTTCTGTATATTGGGCACTGCGCTCTGCAGGGTGTTAGCAGAGACTTTCCCGGGACAGTGAAACCCTATGTCAGAGACACTGAGAAGAAGCCCCAATGTTCGTTCCTTCCAGGCATTTTCAGTGTGGGTGCCTTCTCCACGTGGTTCCTGGTTTCACTGCAGCTCTGAAGAGAATGTTACCAAAGAGGTAATTGGGACAGTGAAAACAGTACTCAAAGACAGGGAGAGCAAGCTCTACATTACTCTCTTGGCACTTTCGATGTGGGACATACAGCGAGATGTTTGCTGCTTTTGCATTTGGCTGTTGAGAGATTTACAGCACAAAGATATCTAGTTGATTTGAAGCAGTTCCGAGAAAATCTAAGCATAATCCCCACTTTTCCCTCCTGGCAATTTCCATGTGGGAGATATAGCAGGATGTATATTGATTTTAAGGAACTGTCCCCGGAGAGTGTGGGCAGAAAAGTTCCTGGCTCCTTGAATGCCGTTCCCGGAGACACTGCGATCAATGTGGGAGATATGTCAAGATGTGTGTTTGTTTTGAGGATGGCTCTCTGGAGAGTCTTAGCAAAGAGGTCACACGGATAATCAGAGCAATTCTCAGAGACACTGAGACCAAGCTCCACAATTCCCTCCTGGCCCTTTCCCTGTAGGAGATACCGCAAGACGTTTCTGTATATTGGGCACTGCGCTCTGCAGGGTGTTAGCAGAGACTTTCCCGGGACAGTGAAACCCTATGTCAGAGACACTGAGAAGAAGCCCCAATGTTCCCTCCAGGCATTTTCAGTGTGGGTGCCTTCTCCACGTGGTTCCTGGTTTCACTGCAGCTCTGAAGAGAATGTTAGCAAAGCGGTAATTGGGACAGTGAAAACAGTACTCAAAGACAGGGAGAGCAAGCTCTACATTACTCTCTTGGCACTTTGGATCTGGGACATACAGCGAGATGTTTGCTGCTTTTACATTTGGCTATTGGGAGATTTACAGCACAAAGATATCTAGTTGATTTGAAGCAGTTCCGAGAAAGTCTAAACATAATCCCCACTTCTCCCTCCTGGCATTTTCCATGTGGGAGATATAGCAGGATGTATATTGGTTTTGAGGACAACTCAATGGACAGTGTAGGGAGAAAAGTTCCTGGCTCCTTGAATGCCGTTTCTGGAGACACTGCGATCAATGTGGGAGATATGTCAAGATGTGTGTTGGTTTTGAGGACGGCTCTCTGGAGAGTCTTAGCAAAGAGGTCACACGGATAATCAGAGCAATTCTCAGAGACACTGAGAACAAGATCCACAATTCCCTCCTGGCCCTTTCCTTGTAGGAGATACCGCAAGACGTTTCTGTATATTGGGCACTGCGCTCTGCAGGGTGTTAGCAGAGACTTTCCAGGGACAGTGAAACCCTATGTCAGAGACACTGAGAAGAAGCCCCAATGTTCCACCCAGGCATTTTCAGTGTGGGTGCCTTCTCCACGTGGTTCCTGGTTTCACTGCAGCTCTGAAGAGAATGTTAGCAAACAGGTAACCGGGACAGTGAAAACAGTACTCAAAGACAGGGAGAGCAAGCTCTACATTACTCTCTTGGCACTTTCGATGTGGGACATACAGCGAGATGTTTGCGGCTGTTGCATTTGCCTGTTGCGAGATTTACAGCACAAAGATATCTAGTTGATTTGAAGCAGTTCTGAGAAAGTCTAAACATAATCCCCACTTCTCCCTCCTGGCATTTTCCATGTGGGAGATATAGCAGGATGTATATTGGTTTTAAGGAACTGTCCCCGGAGAGTGTGGGCAGAAAAGTTCCTGGCTCCTTGAATGCCGTTTCTGGAGACACTGCGATCAATGTGGGAGATATGTCGAGATGTGTGTTTGTTTTGAGGATGGCTCTCTGGAGAGTCTTAGCAAAGAGGTCACACGGATAATCAGAGCAATTCTCAGAGACACTGAGAGCAAGCTCCACAATTCCCTCCTGGCCCTTTCCCTGTAGGAGATACCGCAAGACATTTCTGTATATTGGGCACTGCGCTCTGCAGGGTGTTAGCAGAGACTTTCCCGGGACAGTGAAACCCTATGTCAGAGACACTGAGAAGAAGCCCCAATGTTTTATCCAGGCATTTTCAGTGTGGGTGCCTTCTCCACGTGGTTCCTGGTTTCACTGCAGCTCTGAAGAGAATGTTAGCAAAGCGGTAATTGGGACAGTGAAAACAGTACTCAAAGACAGGGAGAGCAAGCTCTACATTACTCTCTTGGCACTTTGGATGTGGGACATACAGCGAGATGTTTGCTGCTTTTGCATTTGGCTGTTGAGAGATTTACAGCACAAAGATATCTAGTTGATTTGAAGCAGTTCCGAGAAAGTCTAAACATAATCCCCACTTTTCCCTCCTGGCAATTTCCATGTGGGAGATATAGCAGGATGTATATTGGTTTTGAGGACAACTCAATGGACAGTGTAGGGAGAAAAGTTCCTGGCTCATTGAATGCCGTTTCTGGAGACACTGCGATCAATGTGGGAGATATGTCAAGATGTGTGTTGGTTTTGAGGACGGCTCTCTGGAGAGTCTTAGCAAAGAGGTCACACGGATAATCAGAGCAATTCTCAGAGACACTGAGAGCAAGCTCCACAATTCCCTCCTGGCCCTTTCCCTGTAGGAGATACCGCAAGACATTTCTGTATATTGGGCACTGCGCTCTGCAGGGTGTTAGCAGAGACTTTCCCGGGACAGTGAAACCCTATGTCAGAGACACTGAGAAGAAGCCCCAATGTTCGTTCCTTCCAGGCATTTTCAGTGTGGGTGCCTTCTCCACGTGGTTCCTGGTTTCACTGCAGCTCTGAAGAGAATGTTACCAAAGAGGTAATTGGGACAGTGAAAACAGTACTCAAAGACAGGGAGAGCAAGCTCTACATTACTCTCTTGGCACTTTCGATGTGGGACATACAGCGAGATGTTTGCTGCTTTTGCATTTGGCTGTTGCGAGATTTACAGCAAAAAGATATCTAGTTGATTTGAAGCAGTTCCGAGAAAGTCTAAGCATAATCCCCACTTTTCCCTCCTGGCAATTTCCATGTGGGAGATATAGCAGGATGTATATTGGTTTAGGGAACAACTCAATGGACAGTGTAGGGAGAAAAGTTCCTGGCTCCTTGAATGCCGTTTCTGGAGACACTGCGATCAATGTGGGAGATATGTCAAGATGTGTGTTGGTTTTGAGGACGGCTCTCTGGAGAGTCTTAGCAAAGAGGTCACATGGATAATCAGAGCAATTCTCAGAGACACTGAGACCAAGCTCCACAATTCCCTCCTGGCACTTTCCCTGTAGGAGATACCGCAAGACGTTTCTGTATATTGGGCACTGCGCTCTGCAGGTTGTTAGCAGAGACTTTCCCAGGACAGTGAAACCCTACGTCAGAGACACTGAGAAGAAGCCCCAATGTTCCTTCCAGGCATTTTCAGTGTGGGTGCCTTCTCCATGTGGTTCCTGGTTTCACTGCAGCTGTGAAGAGAATGTTAGCAAAGAGGTAACCGGGACAGTGAAAACAGTACTCAAAGACAGGGAGAGCAAGCTCTACATTACTCTCTTGGCACTTTCGATGTGGGACATACAGCGAGATGTTTGCTGCTTTTGCATTTGGCTGTTGAGAGATTTACAGCACAAAGATATCTAGTTGATTTGAAGCAGTTCCGAGAAAGTCTAAACATAATCCCCACTTTTCCCTCCTGGCAATTTCCATGTGGGAGATATAGCAGGATGTATATTGGTTTTAAGGAACTGTCCCCGGAGAGTGTGGGCAGAAAAGTTCCTGGCTCCTTGAATGCCGTTCCCGGAGACACTGCGATCAATGTGGGAGATATGTCAAGATGTGTGTTTGTTTTGAGGATGGCTCTCTGGAGAGTCTTAGCAAAGAGGTCACACGGATAATCAGAGCAATTCTCAGAGACACTGAGACCAAGCTCCACAATTCCCTCCTGGCCCTTTCCCTGTAGGAGATACCGCAAGACGTTTCTGTATATTGGGCACTGCGCTCTGCAGGTTGTTAGCAGAGACTTTCCCGGGACAGTGAAACCCTATGTCAGAGACACTGAGAAGAAGCCCCAATGTTCCCTCCAGGCATTTTCAGTGTGGGTGCCTTCTCCACGTGGTTCCTGGTTTCACTGCAGCTCTGAAGAGAATGTTAGCAAAGCGGTAATTGGGACAGTGAAAACAGTACTCAAAGACAGGGAGAGCAAGCTCTACATTACTCTCTTGGCACTTTGGATGTGGGACATACAGCGAGATGTTTGCTGCTTTTACATTTGGCTATTGGGAGATTTACAGCACAAAGATATCTAGTTGATTTGAAGCAGTTCCGAGAAAGTCTAAACATAATCCCCACTTCTCCCTCCTGGCATTTTCCATGTGGGAGATATAGCAGGATGTATATTGGTTTTGAGGACAACTCAATGGACAGTGTAGGGAGAAAAGTTCCTGGCTCATTGAATGCCGTTTCTGGAGACACTGCGATCAATGTGGGAGATATGTCAAGATGTGTGTTGGTTTTGAGGACGGCTCTCTGGAGAGTCTTAGCAAAGAGGTCACACGGATAATCAGAGCAATTCTCAGAGACACTGAGAGCAAGCTCCACAATTCCCTCCTGGCCCTTTCCCTGTAGGAGATACCGCAAGACATTTCTGTATATTGGGCACTGCGCTCTGCAGGGTGTTAGCAGAGACTTTCCCGGGACAGTGAAACCCTATGTCAGAGACACTGAGAAGAAGCCCCAATGTTCGTTCCTTCCAGGCATTTTCAGTGTGGGTGCCTTCTCCACGTGGTTCCTGGTTTCACTGCAGCTCTGAAGAGAATGTTACCAAAGAGGTAATTGGGACAGTGAAAACAGTACTCAAAGACAGGGAGAGCAAGCTCTACATTACTCTCTTGGCACTTTCGATGTGGGACATACAGCGAGATGTTTGCTGCTTTTGCATTTGGCTGTTGCGAGATTTACAGCAAAAAGATATCTAGTTGATTTGAAGCAGTTCCGAGAAAGTCTAAGCATAATCCCCACTTTTCCCTCCTGGCAATTTCCATGTGGGAGATATAGCAGGATGTATATTGGTTTAGGGAACAACTCAATGGACAGTGTAGGGAGAAAAGTTCCTGGCTCCTTGAATGCCGTTTCTGGAGACACTGCGATCAATGTGGGAGATATGTCAAGATGTGTGTTGGTTTTGAGGACGGCTCTCTGGAGAGTCTTAGCAAAGAGGTCACATGGATAATCAGAGCAATTCTCAGAGACACTGAGACCAAGCTCCACAATTCCCTCCTGGCACTTTCCCTGTAGGAGATACCGCAAGACATTTCTGTATATTGGGCACTGCGCTCTGCAGGTTGTTAGCAGAGACTTTCCCAGGACAGTGAAACCCTACGTCAGAGACACTGAGAAGAAGCCCCAATGTTCCTTCCAGGCATTTTCAGTGTGGGTGCCTTCTCCATGTGGTTCCTGGTTTCACTGCAGCTGTGAAGAGAATGTTAGCAAAGAGGTAACCGGGACAGTGAAAACAGTACTCAAAGACAGGGAGAGCAAGCTCTACATTACTCTCTTGGCACTTTCGATGTGGGACATACAGCGAGATGTTTGCTGCTTTTGCATTTGGCTGTTGAGAGATTTACAGCACAAAGATATCTAGTTGATTTGAAGCAGTTCCGAGAAAGTCTAAACATAATCCCCACTTTTCCCTCCTGGCAATTTCCATGTGGGAGATATAGCAGGATGTATATTGGTTTTAAGGAACTGTCCCCGGAGAGTGTGGGCAGAAAAGTTCCTGGCTCCTTGAATGCCGTTCCCGGAGACACTGCGATCAATGTGGGAGATATGTCAAGATGTGTGTTTGTTTTGAGGATGGCTCTCTGGAGAGTCTTAGCAAAGAGGTCACACGGATAATCAGAGCAATTCTCAGAGACACTGAGACCAAGCTCCACAATTCCCTCCTGGCCCTTTCCCTGTAGGAGATACCGCAAGACGTTTCTGTATATTGGGCACTGCGCTCTGCAGGTTGTTAGCAGAGACTTTCCCGGGACAGTGAAACCCTATGTCAGAGACACTGAGAAGAAGCCCCAATGTTCCCTCCAGGCATTTTCAGTGTGGGTGCCTTCTCCACGTGGTTCCTGGTTTCACTGCAGCTCTGAAGAGAATGTTAGCAAAGCGGTAATTGGGACAGTGAAAACAGTACTCAAAGACAGGGAGAGCAAGCTCTACATTACTCTCTTGGCACTTTGGATGTGGGACATACAGCGAGATGTTTGCTGCTTTTACATTTGGCTATTGGGAGATTTACAGCACAAAGATATCTAGTTGATTTGAAGCAGTTCCGAGAAAGTCTAAACATAATCCCCACTTCTCCCTCCTGGCATTTTCCATGTGGGAGATATAGCAGGATGTATATTGGTTTTGAGGACAACTCAATGGACAGTGTAGGGAGAAAAGTTCCTGGCTCCTTGAATGCCGTTTCTGGAGACACTGCGATCAATGTGGGAGATATGTCAAGATGTGTGTTGGTTTTGAGGACGGCTCTCTGGAGAGTCTTAGCAAAGAGGTCACACGGATAATCAGAGCAATTCTCAGAGACACTGAGACCAAGCTCCACAATTCCCTCCTGGCCCTTTCCTTGTAGGAGATACCGCAAGACGTTTCTGTATATTGGGCACTGCGCTCTGCAGGGTGTTAGCAGAGACTTTCCCGGGACAGTGAAACCCGATGTCAGAGACACTGAGAAGAAGCCCCAATGTTCCACCCAGGCATTTTCAGTGTGGGTGCCTTCTCCACGTGGTTCCTGGTTTCACTGCAGCTCTGAAGAGAATGTTAGCAAACAGGTAACCGGGACAGTGAAAACAGTACTCAAAGACAGGGAGAGCAAGCTCTACATTACTCTCTTGGCACTTTCGATGTGGGACATACAGCGAGATGTTTGCTGCTTTTGCATTTGGCTGTTGGGAGATTTACAGCACAAAGATATCTAGTTGATTTGAAGCAGTTCTGAGAAAGTCTAAACATAATCCCCACTTCTCCCTCCTGGCATTTTCCATGTGGGAGATATAGCAGGATGTATATTGGTTTTAAGGAACTGTCCCTGGAGAGTGTGGGCAGAAAAGTTCCTGGCTCCTTGAATGCCGTTCCCGGAGACACTGCGATCAATGTGGGAGATATGTCGAGATGTGTGTTTGTTTTGAGGATGGCTCTCTGGAGAGTCTTAGCAAAGAGGTCACACGGATAATCAGAGCAATTCTCAGAGACACTGAGACCAAGCTCGACAATTCCCTCCTGGCCCTTTCCCTGTAGGCGATACCGCAAGACATTTCTGTATATTGGGCACTGCGCTCTGCAGGGTGTTAGCAGAGACTTTCCCGGGACAGTGAAACCCGATGTCAGAGACACTGAGAAGAAGCCCCAATGTTCGTTCCTTCCAGGCATTTTCAGTGTGGGTGCCTTCTCCACGTGGTTCCTGGTTTCACTGCAGCTCTGAAGAGAATGTTAGCAAAGAGGTAACCGGGACAGTGAAAACAGTACTCAAAGACAGGGAGAGCAAGCTCTACATTACTCTCTTGGCACTTTCGATGTGGGACATACAGCGAGATGTTTGCTGCTTTTGCATTTGGCTGTTGAGAGATTTACAGCACAAAGATATCTAGTTGATTTGAAGCAGTTCCGAGAAAGTCTAAGCATAATCCCCACTTTTCCCTCCTGGCAATTTCCATGTGGGAGATATAGCAGGATGTATATTGGTTTTGAGGACAACTCAATGGACAGTGTAGGGAGAAAAGTTCCTGGCTCCTTGAATGCCGTTTCTGGAGACACTGCGATCAATGTGGGAGATATGTCGAGATGTGTGTTGGTTTTGAGGACGGCTCTCTGGAGAGTCTTAGCAAAGAGGTCACACGGATAATCAGAGCAATTCTCAGAGACACTGAGACCAAGCTCCACAATTCCCTCCTGGCACTTTCCCTGTAGGAGATACCGCAAGATGTTTCTGTATATTGGGCACTGCGCTCTGCAGGGTGTTAGCAGAGACTTTCCCGGGACAGTGAAACCCTATGTCAGAGACACTGAGAAGAAGCCCCAATGTTCCCTCCAGGCATTTTCAGTGTGGGTGCCTTCTCCACGTGGTTCCTGGTTTCACTGCAGCTCTGAAGAGAATGTTAGCAAAGCGGTAATTGGGACAGTGAAAACAGTACTCAAAGACAGGGAGAGCAAGCTCTACATTACTCTCTTGGCACTTTGGATCTGGGACATACAGCGAGATGTTTGCTGCTTTTACATTTGGCTATTGGGAGATTTACAGCACAAAGATATCTAGTTGATTTGAAGCAGTTCCGAGAAAGTCTAAACATAATCCCCACTTCTCCCTCCTGGCATTTTCCATGTGGGAGATATAGCAGGATGTATATTGGTTTTGAGGACAACTCAATGGACAGTGTAGGGAGAAAAGTTCCTGGCTCCTTGAATGCCGTTTCTGGAGACACTGCGATCAATGTGGGAGATATGTCAAGATGTGTGTTGGTTTTGAGGACGGCTCTCTGGAGAGTCTTAGCAAAGAGGTCACACGGATAATCAGAGCAATTCTCAGAGACACTGAGACCAAGCTCCACAATTCCCTCCTGGCCCTTTCCTTGTAGGAGATACCGCAAGACGTTTCTGTATATTGGGCACTGCGCTCTGCAGGGTGTTAGCAGAGACTTTCCCGGGACAGTGAAAGCCTATGTCAGAGACACTGAGAAGAAGCCCCAATGTTCGTTCCTTCCAGGCATTTTCAGTGTGGGTGCCTTCTCCACGTGGTTCCTGGTTTCACTGCAGCTCTGAAGAGAATGTTAGCAAAGAGGTAACCGGGACAGTGAAAACAGTACTCAAAGACAGGGAGAGCAAGCTCTACATTACTCTCTTGGCACTTTCGATGTGGGACATACAGCGAGATGTTTGCTGCTTTTGCATTTGGCTGTTGAGAGATTTACAGCACAAAGATATCTAGTTGATTTGAAGCAGTTCCGAGAAAGTCTAAGCATAATCCCCACTTTTCCCTCCTGGCAATTTCCATGTGGGAGATATAGCAGGATGTATATTGGTTTTGAGGACAACTCAATGGACAGTGTAGGGAGAAAAGTTCCTGGCTCCTTGAATGCCGTTTCTGGAGACACTGCGATCAATGTGGGAGATATGTGAAGATGTGTGTTGGTTTTGAGGACGGCTCTCTGGAGAGTCTTAGCAAAGAGGTCACACGGATAATCAGAGCAATTCTCAGAGACACTGAGACCAAGCTCCACAATTCCCTCCTGGCACTTTCCCTGTAGGAGATACCGCAAGACGTTTCTGTATATTGGGCACTGCGCTCTGCAGGGTGTTAGCAGAGACTTTCCCGGGACAGTGAAACCCTATGTCAGAGACACTGAGAAGAAGCCCCAATGTTCCCTCCAGGCATTTTCAGTGTGGGTGCCTTCTCCACGTGGTTCCTGGTTTCACTGCAGCTCTGAAGAGAATGTTAGCAAAGCGGTAATTGGGACAGTGAAAACAGTACTCAAAGACAGGGAGAGCAAGCTCTACATTACTCTCTTGGCACTTTGGATCTGGGACATACAGCGAGATGTTTGCTGCTTTTACATTTGGCTATTGGGAGATTTACAGCACAAAGATATCTAGTTGATTTGAAGCAGTTCCGAGAAAGTCTAAACATAATCCCCACTTCTCCCTCCTGGCATTTTCCATGTGGGAGATATAGCAGGATGTATATTGGTTTTGAGGACAACTCAATGGACAGTGTAGGGAGAAAAGTTCCTGGCTCCTTGAATGCCGTTTCTGGAGACACTGCGATCAATGTGGGAGATATGTCAAGATGTGTGTTGGTTTTGAGGACGGCTCTCTGGAGAGTCTTAGCAAAGAGGTCACACGGATAATCAGAGCAATTCTCAGAGACACTGAGACCAAGCTCCACAATTCCCTCCTGGCCCTTTCCTTGTAGGAGATACCGCAAGACGTTTCTGTATATTGGGCACTGAGCTCTGCAGGGTGTTAGCAGAGACTTTCCCGGGACAGTGAAACCCTATGTCAGAGACACTGAGAAGAAGCCCCAATGTTCCACCCAGGCATTTTCAGTGTGGGTGCCTTCTCCACGTGGTTCCTGGTTTCACTGCAGCTCTGAAGAGAATGTTAGCAAACAGGTAACCGGGACAGTGAAAACAGTACTCAAAGACAGGGAGAGCAAGCTCTACATTACTCTCTTGGCACTTTCGATGTGGGACATACAGCGAGATGTTTGCGGCTGTTGCATTTGCCTGTTGCGAGATTTACAGCACAAAGATATCTAGTTGATTTGAAGCAGTTCTGAGAAAGTCTAAACATAATCCCCACTTCTCCCTCCTGGCATTTTCCATGTGGGAGATATAGCAGGATGTATATTGGTTTTAAGGAACTGTCCCCGGAGAGTGTGGGCAGAAAAGTTCCTGGCTCCTTGAATGCCGTTTCTGGAGACACTGCGATCAATGTGGGAGATATGTCGAGATGTGTGTTTGTTTTGAGGATGGCTCTCTGGAGAGTTTTAGCAAAGAGGTCACACGGATAATCAGAGCAATTCTCAGAGACACTGAGAGCAAGCTCCACAATTCCCTCCTGGCCCTTTCCCTGTAGGAGATACCGCAAGACATTTCTGTATATTGGGCACTGCGCTCTGCAGGGTGTTAGCAGAGACTTTCCCGGGACAGTGAAACCCTATGTCAGAGACACTGAGAAGAAGCCCCAATGTTTTATCCAGGCATTTTCAGTGTGGGTGCCTTCTCCACGTGGTTCCTGGTTTACACTGCAGCTCTGAAGAGAATGTTAGCAAAGCGGTAACCAGGACAGTGAAAACAGTACTCAAAGACAGGGAGAGCAAGCTCTACATTACTCTCTTGGCACTTTGGATGTGGGACATACAGCGAGATGTTTGCTGCTTTTGCATTTGGCTGTTGAGAGATTTACAGCACAAAGATATCTAGTTGATTTGAAGCAGTTCCGAGAAAGTCTAAACATAATCCCCACTTTTCCCTCCTGGCATTTTCCATGTGGGAGATATAGCAGGATGTATATTGGTTTTGAGGACAACTCAATGGACAGTGTAGGGAGAAAAGTTCCTGGCTCATTGAATGCCGTTTCTGGAGACACTGCGATCAATGTGGGAGATATGTCAAGATGTGTGTTGGTTTTGAGGACGGCTCTCTGGAGAGTCTTAGCAAAGAGGTCACACGGATAATCAGAGCAATTCTCAGAGACACTGAGACCAAGCTCCACAATTCCCTCCTGGCCCTTTCCCTGTAGGAGATACCGCAAGACATTTCTGTATATTGGGCACTGCGCTCTGCAGGGTGTTAGCAGAGACTTTCCCGGGACAGTGAAACCCTATGTCAGAGACACTGAGAAGAAGCCCCAATGTTCCCTCCAGGCATTTTCAGTGTGGGTGCCTTCTCCACGTGGTTCCTGGTTTCACTGCAGCTCTGAAGAGAATGTTACCAAAGAGGTAATTGGGACAGTGAAAACAGTACTCAAAGACAGGGAGAGCAAGCTCTACATTACTCTCTTGGCACTTTCGATGTGGGACATACAGCGAGATGTTTGCTGCTTTTGCATTTGGCTGTTGCGAGATTTACAGCAAAAAGATATCTAGTTGATTTGAAGCAGTTCCGAGAAAGTCTAAGCATAATCCCCACTTTTCCCTCCTGGCAATTTCCATGTGGGAGATATAGCAGGATGTATATTGGTTTAGGGAACAACTCAATGGACAGTGTAGGGAGAAAAGTTCCTGGCTCCTTGAATGCCGTTTCTGGAGACACTGCGATCAATGTGGGAGATATGTCAAGATGTGTGTTGGTTTTGAGGACGGCTCTCTGGAGAGTCTTAGCAAAGAGGTCACATGGATAATCAGAGCAATTCTCAGAGACACTGAGACCAAGCTCCACAATTCCCTCCTGGCACTTTCCCTGTAGGAGATACCGCAAGACATTTCTGTATATTGGGCACTGCGCTCTGCAGGTTGTTAGCAGAGACTTTCCCAGGACAGTGAAACCCTACGTCAGAGACACTGAGAAGAAGCCCCAATGTTCCTTCCAGGCATTTTCAGTGTGGGTGCCTTCTCCATGTGGTTCCTGGTTTCACTGCAGCTGTGAAGAGAATGTTAGCAAAGAGGTAACCGGGACAGTGAAAACAGTACTCAAAGACAGGGAGAGCAAGCTCTACATTACTCTCTTGGCACTTTCGATGTGGGACATACAGCGAGATGTTTGCTGCTTTTGCATTTGGCTGTTGAGAGATTTACAGCACAAAGATATCTAGTTGATTTGAAGCAGTTCCGAGAAAGTCTAAACATAATCCCCACTTTTCCCTCCTGGCAATTTCCATGTGGGAGATATAGCAGGATGTATATTGGTTTTAAGGAACTGTCCCCGGAGAGTGTGGGCAGAAAAGTTCCTGGCTCCTTGAATGCCGTTCCCGGAGACACTGCGATCAATGTGGGAGATATGTCAAGATGTGTGTTTGTTTTGAGGATGGCTCTCTGGAGAGTCTTAGCAAAGAGGTCACACGGATAATCAGAGCAATTCTCAGAGACACTGAGACCAAGCTCCACAATTCCCTCCTGGCCCTTTCCCTGTAGGAGATACCGCAAGACGTTTCTGTATATTGGGCACTGCGCTCTGCAGGTTGTTAGCAGAGACTTTCCCGGGACAGTGAAACCCTATGTCAGAGACACTGAGAAGAAGCCCCAATGTTCCCTCCAGGCATTTTCAGTGTGGGTGCCTTCTCCACGTGGTTCCTGGTTTCACTGCAGCTCTGAAGAGAATGTTAGCAAAGCGGTAATTGGGACAGTGAAAACAGTACTCAAAGACAGGGAGAGCAAGCTCTACATTACTCTCTTGGCACTTTGGATCTGGGACATACAGCGAGATGTTTGCTGCTTTTACATTTGGCTATTGGGAGATTTACAGCACAAAGATATCTAGTTGATTTGAAGCAGTTCCGAGAAAGTCTAAACATAATCCCCACTTCTCCCTCCTGGCATTTTCCATGTGGGAGATATAGCAGGATGTATATTGGTTTTGAGGACAACTCAATGGACAGTGTAGGGAGAAAAGTTCCTGGCTCCTTGAATGCCGTTTCTGGAGACACTGCGATCAATGTGGGAGATATGTCAAGATGTGTGTTGGTTTTGAGGACGGCTCTCTGGAGAGTCTTAGCAAAGAGGTCACACGGATAATCAGAGCAATTCTCAGAGACACTGAGACCAAGCTCCACAATTCCCTCCTGGCACTTTCCATGTAGGAGATACCGCAAGACGTTTCTGTATATTGGGCACTGCGCTCTGCAGGGTGTTAGCAGAGACTTTCCCGGGACAGTGAAACCCGATGTCAGAGACACTGAGAAGAAGCCCCAATGTTCCACCCAGGCATTTTCAGTGTGGGTGCCTTCTCCACGTGGTTCCTGGTTTCACTGCAGCTCTGAAGAGAATGTTAGCAAACAGGTAACCGGGACAGTGAAAACAGTACTCAAAGACAGGGAGAGCAAGCTCTACATTACTCTCTTGGCACTTTCGATGTGGGACATACAGCGAGATGTTTGCTGCTGTTGCATTTGGCTGTTGGGAGATTTACAGCACAAAGATATCTAGTTGATTTGAAGCAGTTCTGAGAAAGTCTAAACATAATCCCCACTTCTCCCTCCTGGCATTTTCCATGTGGGAGATATAGCAGGATGTATATTGGTTTTAAGGAACTGTCCCCGGAGAGTGTGGGCAGAAAAGTTCCTGGCTCCTTGAATGCCGTTCCTGGAGACACTGCGATCAATGTGGGAGATATGTCGAGATGTGTGTTTGTTTTGAGGATGGCTCTCTGGAGAGTCTTAGCAAAGAGGTCACACGGATAATCAGAGCAATTCTCAGAGACACTGAGACCAAGCTCCACAATTCCCTCCTGGCCCTTTCCCTGTAGGCGATACCGCAAGACATTTCTGTATATTGGGCACTGCGCTCTGCAGGGTGTTAGCAGAGACTTTCCCGGGACAGTGAAACCCGATGTCAGAGACACTGAGAAGAAGCCCCAATGTTCCTTCCAGGCATTTTCAGTGTGGGTGCCTTCTCCACGTGGTTCCTGGTTTCACTGCAGCTCTGAAGAGAATGTTAGCAAAGCGGTAACCAGGACAGTGAAAACAGTACTCAAAGACAGGGAGAGCAAGCTCTACATTACTCTCTTGGCACTTTCGATGTGGGACATACAGCGAGATGTTTGCTGCTTTTGCATTTGGCTGTTGCGAGATTTACAGCAAAAAGATATCTAGTTGATTTGAAGCAGTTCCGAGAAAGTCTAAGCATAATCCCCACTTTTCCCTCCTGGCAATTTCCATGTGGGAGATATAGCAGGATGTATATTGGTTTAGGGAACAACTCAATGGACAGTGTAGGGAGAAAAGTTCCTGGCTCCTTGAATGCCGTTTCTGGAGACACTGCGATCAATGTGGGAGATATGTCAAGATGTGTGTTGGTTTTGAGGACGGCTCTCTGGAGAGTCTTAGCAAAGAGGTCACATGGATAATCAGAGCAATTCTCAGAGACACTGAGACCAAGCTCCACAATTCCCTCCTGGCACTTTCCCTGTAGGAGATACCGCAAGACATTTCTGTATATTGGGCACTGCGCTCTGCAGGTTGTTAGCAGAGACTTTCCCGGGACAGTGAAACCCTACGTCAGAGACACTGAGAAGAAGCCCCAATGTTCCTTCCAGGCATTTTCAGTGTGGGTGCCTTCTCCATGTGGTTCCTGGTTTCACTGCAGCTGTGAAGAGAATGTTAGCAAAGAGGTAACCGGGACAGTGAAAACAGTACTCAAAGACAGGGAGAGCAAGCTCTACATTACTCTCTTGGCACTTTCGATGTGGGACATACAGCGAGATGTTTGCTGCTTTTGCATTTGGCTGTTGAGAGATTTACAGCACAAAGATATCTAGTTGATTTGAAGCAGTTCCGAGAAAGTCTAAACATAATCCCCACTTTTCCCTCCTGGCAATTTCCATGTGGGAGATATAGCAGGATGTATATTGGTTTTAAGGAACTGTCCCCGGAGAGTGTGGGCAGAAAAGTTCCTGGCTCCTTGAATGCCGTTCCCGGAGACACTGCGATCAATGTGGGAGATATGTCGAGATGTGTGTTTGTTTTGAGGATGGCTCTCTGGAGAGTCTTAGCAAAGAGGTCACACGGATAATCAGAGCAATTCTCAGAGACACTGAGACCAAGCTCCACAATTCCCTCCTGGCCCTTTCCCTGTAGGAGATACCGCAAGACGTTTCTGTATATTGGGCACTGCGCTCTGCAGGTTGTTAGCAGAGACTTTCCCGGGACAGTGAAACCCTATGTCAGAGACACTGAGAAGAAGCCCCAATGTTCCCTCCAGGCATTTTCAGTGTGGGTGCCTTCTCCACGTGGTTCCTGGTTTCACTGCAGCTCTGAAGAGAATGTTAGCAAAGCGGTAATTGGGACAGTGAAAACAGTACTCAAAGACAGGGAGAGCAAGCTCTACATTACTCTCTTGGCACTTTGGATGTGGGACATACAGCGAGATGTTTGCTGCTTTTGCATTTGGCTGTTGAGAGATTTACAGCACAAAGATATCTAGTTGATTTGAAGCAGTTCCGAGAAAGTCTAAACATAATCCCCACTTTTCCCTCCTGGCATTTTCCATGTGGGAGATATAGCAGGATGTATATTGGTTTTGAGGACAACTCAATGGACAGTGTAGGGAGAAAAGTTCCTGGCTCATTGAATGCCGTTTCTGGAGACACTGCGATCAATGTGGGAGATATGTCAAGATGTGTGTTGGTTTTGAGGACGGCTCTCTGGAGAGTCTTAGCAAAGAGGTCACACGGATAATCAGAGCAATTCTCAGAGACACTGAGACCAAGCTCCACAATTCCCTCCTGGCCCTTTCCCTGTAGGAGATACCGCAAGACATTTCTGTATATTGGGCACTGCGCTCTGCAGGGTGTTAGCAGAGACTTTCCCGGGACAGTGAAACCCTATGTCAGAGACACTGAGAAGAAGCCCCAATGTTTTATCCAGGCATTTTCAGTGTGGGTGCCTTCTCCACGTGGTTCCTGGTTTCACTGCAGCTCTGAAGAGAATGTTACCAAAGAGGTAATTGGGACAGTGAAAACAGTACTCAAAGACAGGGAGAGCAAGCTCTACATTACTCTCTTGGCACTTTCGATGTGGGACATACAGCGAGATGTTTGCTGCTTTTGCATTTGGCTGTTGCGAGATTTACAGCAAAAAGATATCTAGTTGATTTGAAGCAGTTCCGAGAAAGTCTAAGCATAATCCCCACTTTTCCCTCCTGGCAATTTCCATGTGGGAGATATAGCAGGATGTATATTGGTTTAGGGAACAACTCAATGGACAGTGTAGGGAGAAAAGTTCCTGGCTCCTTGAATGCCGTTTCTGGAGACACTGCGATCAATGTGGGAGATATGTCAAGATGTGTGTTGGTTTTGAGGACGGCTCTCTGGAGAGTCTTAGCAAAGAGGTCACATGGATAATCAGAGCAATTCTCAGAGACACTGAGACCAAGCTCCACAATTCCCTCCTGGCACTTTCCCTGTAGGAGATACCGCAAGACATTTCTGTATATTGGGCACTGCGCTCTGCAGGTTGTTAGCAGAGACTTTCCCAGGACAGTGAAACCCTACGTCAGAGACACTGAGAAGAAGCCCCAATGTTCCTTCCAGGCATTTTCAGTGTGGGTGCCTTCTCCATGTGGTTCCTGGTTTCACTGCAGCTGTGAAGAGAATGTTAGCAAAGAGGTAACCGGGACAGTGAAAACAGTACTCAAAGACAGGGAGAGCAAGCTCTACATTACTCTCTTGGCACTTTCGATGTGGGACATACAGCGAGATGTTTGCTGCTTTTGCATTTGGCTGTTGAGAGATTTACAGCACAAAGATATCTAGTTGATTTGAAGCAGTTCCGAGAAAGTCTAAACATAATCCCCACTTTTCCCTCCTGGCAATTTCCATGTGGGAGATATAGCAGGATGTATATTGGTTTTAAGGAACTGTCCCCGGAGAGTGTGGGCAGAAAAGTTCCTGGCTCCTTGAATGCCGTTCCCGGAGACACTGCGATCAATGTGGGAGATATGTCAAGATGTGTGTTTGTTTTGAGGATGGCTCTCTGGAGAGTCTTAGCAAAGAGGTCACACGGATAATCAGAGCAATTCTCAGAGACACTGAGACCAAGCTCCACAATTCCCTCCTGGCCCTTTCCCTGTAGGAGATACCGCAAGACGTTTCTGTATATTGGGCACTGCGCTCTGCAGGTTGTTAGCAGAGACTTTCCCGGGACAGTGAAACCCTATGTCAGAGACACTGAGAAGAAGCCCCAATGTTCCCTCCAGGCATTTTCAGTGTGGGTGCCTTCTCCACGTGGTTCCTGGTTTCACTGCAGCTCTGAAGAGAATGTTAGCAAAGCGGTAATTGGGACAGTGAAAACAGTACTCAAAGACAGGGAGAGCAAGCTCTACATTACTCTCTTGGCACTTTGGATCTGGGACATACAGCGAGATGTTTGCTGCTTTTACATTTGGCTATTGGGAGATTTACAGCACAAAGATATCTAGTTGATTTGAAGCAGTTCCGAGAAAGTCTAAACATAATCCCCACTTCTCCCTCCTGGCATTTTCCATGTGGGAGATATAGCAGGATGTATATTGGTTTTGAGGACAACTCAATGGACAGTGTAGGGAGAAAAGTTCCTGGCTCCTTGAATGCCGTTTCTGGAGACACTGCGATCAATGTGGGAGATATGTCAAGATGTGTGTTGGTTTTGAGGACGGCTCTCTGGAGAGTCTTAGCAAAGAGGTCACACGGATAATCAGAGCAATTCTCAGAGACACTGAGACCAAGCTCCACAATTCCCTCCTGGCACTTTCCATGTAGGAGATACCGCAAGACGTTTCTGTATATTGGGCACTGCGCTCTGCAGGGTGTTAGCAGAGACTTTCCCGGGACAGTGAAACCCGATGTCAGAGACACTGAGAAGAAGCCCCAATGTTCCACCCAGGCATTTTCAGTGTGGGTGCCTTCTCCACGTGGTTCCTGGTTTCACTGCAGCTCTGAAGAGAATGTTAGCAAACAGGTAACCGGGACAGTGAAAACAGTACTCAAAGACAGGGAGAGCAAGCTCTACATTACTCTCTTGGCACTTTCGATGTGGGACATACAGCGAGATGTTTGCTGCTGTTGCATTTGGCTGTTGGGAGATTTACAGCACAAAGATATCTAGTTGATTTGAAGCAGTTCTGAGAAAGTCTAAACATAATCCCCACTTCTCCCTCCTGGCATTTTCCATGTGGGAGATATAGCAGGATGTATATTGGTTTTAAGGAACTGTCCCCGGAGAGTGTGGGCAGAAAAGTTCCTGGCTCCTTGAATGCCGTTCCTGGAGACACTGCGATCAATGTGGGAGATATGTCGAGATGTGTGTTTGTTTTGAGGATGGCTCTCTGGAGAGTCTTAGCAAAGAGGTCACACGGATAATCAGAGCAATTCTCAGAGACACTGAGACCAAGCTCCACAATTCCCTCCTGGCCCTTTCCCTGTAGGCGATACCGCAAGACATTTCTGTATATTGGGCACTGCGCTCTGCAGGGTGTTAGCAGAGACTTTCCCGGGACAGTGAAACCCGATGTCAGAGACACTGAGAAGAAGCCCCAATGTTCCTTCCAGGCATTTTCAGTGTGGGTGCCTTCTCCACGTGGTTCCTGGTTTCACTGCAGCTCTGAAGAGAATGTTAGCAAAGCGGTAACCAGGACAGTGAAAACAGTACTCAAAGACAGGGAGAGCAAGCTCTACATTACTCTCTTGGCACTTTCGATGTGGGACATACAGCGAGATGTTTGCTGCTTTTGCATTTGGCTGTTGCGAGATTTACAGCAAAAAGATATCTAGTTGATTTGAAGCAGTTCCGAGAAAGTCTAAGCATAATCCCCACTTTTCCCTCCTGGCAATTTCCATGTGGGAGATATAGCAGGATGTATATTGGTTTAGGGAACAACTCAATGGACAGTGTAGGGAGAAAAGTTCCTGGCTCCTTGAATGCCGTTTCTGGAGACACTGCGATCAATGTGGGAGATATGTCAAGATGTGTGTTGGTTTTGAGGACGGCTCTCTGGAGAGTCTTAGCAAAGAGGTCACATGGATAATCAGAGCAATTCTCAGAGACACTGAGACCAAGCTCCACAATTCCCTCCTGGCACTTTCCCTGTAGGAGATACCGCAAGACATTTCTGTATATTGGGCACTGCGCTCTGCAGGTTGTTAGCAGAGACTTTCCCGGGACAGTGAAACCCTACGTCAGAGACACTGAGAAGAAGCCCCAATGTTCCTTCCAGGCATTTTCAGTGTGGGTGCCTTCTCCATGTGGTTCCTGGTTTCACTGCAGCTGTGAAGAGAATGTTAGCAAAGAGGTAACCGGGACAGTGAAAACAGTACTCAAAGACAGGGAGAGCAAGCTCTACATTACTCTCTTGGCACTTTCGATGTGGGACATACAGCGAGATGTTTGCTGCTTTTGCATTTGGCTGTTGAGAGATTTACAGCACAAAGATATCTAGTTGATTTGAAGCAGTTCCGAGAAAGTCTAAACATAATCCCCACTTTTCCCTCCTGGCAATTTCCATGTGGGAGATATAGCAGGATGTATATTGGTTTTAAGGAACTGTCCCCGGAGAGTGTGGGCAGAAAAGTTCCTGGCTCCTTGAATGCCGTTCCCGGAGACACTGCGATCAATGTGGGAGATATGTCGAGATGTGTGTTTGTTTTGAGGATGGCTCTCTGGAGAGTCTTAGCAAAGAGGTCACACGGATAATCAGAGCAATTCTCAGAGACACTGAGACCAAGCTCCACAATTCCCTCCTGGCCCTTTCCCTGTAGGAGATACCGCAAGACGTTTCTGTATATTGGGCACTGCGCTCTGCAGGTTGTTAGCAGAGACTTTCCCGGGACAGTGAAACCCTATGTCAGAGACACTGAGAAGAAGCCCCAATGTTCCCTCCAGGCATTTTCAGTGTGGGTGCCTTCTCCACGTGGTTCCTGGTTTCACTGCAGCTCTGAAGAGAATGTTAGCAAAGCGGTAATTGGGACAGTGAAAACAGTACTCAAAGACAGGGAGAGCAAGCTCTACATTACTCTCTTGGCACTTTGGATGTGGGACATACAGCGAGATGTTTGCTGCTTTTGCATTTGGCTGTTGAGAGATTTACAGCACAAAGATATCTAGTTGATTTGAAGCAGTTCCGAGAAAGTCTAAACATAATCCCCACTTTTCCCTCCTGGCATTTTCCATGTGGGAGATATAGCAGGATGTATATTGGTTTTGAGGACAACTCAATGGACAGTGTAGGGAGAAAAGTTCCTGGCTCATTGAATGCCGTTTCTGGAGACACTGCGATCAATGTGGGAGATATGTCAAGATGTGTGTTGGTTTTGAGGACGGCTCTCTGGAGAGTCTTAGCAAAGAGGTCACACGGATAATCAGAGCAATTCTCAGAGACACTGAGACCAAGCTCCACAATTCCCTCCTGGCCCTTTCCCTGTAGGAGATACCGCAAGACATTTCTGTATATTGGGCACTGCGCTCTGCAGGGTGTTAGCAGAGACTTTCCCGGGACAGTGAAACCCTATGTCAGAGACACTGAGAAGAAGCCCCAATGTTTTATCCAGGCATTTTCAGTGTGGGTGCCTTCTCCACGTGGTTC
Source organism: Larus michahellis (assembly GCF_964199755.1). Classification (NCBI taxonomy): domain Eukaryota; kingdom Metazoa; phylum Chordata; class Aves; order Charadriiformes; family Laridae; genus Larus; species Larus michahellis. Next base: position 1,443 of record NW_027436343.1, on the reverse strand, counting down.
CTGGTTTCACTGCAGCTCTGAAGAGAATGTTACCAAAGAGGTAATTGGGACAGTGAAAACAGTACTCAAAGACAGGGAGAGCAAGCTCTACATTACTCTCTTGGCACTTTCGATGTGGGACATACAGCGAGATGTTTGCTGCTTTTGCATTTGGCTGTTGCGAGATTTACAGCAAAAAGATATCTAGTTGATTTGAAGCAGTTCCGAGAAAGTCTAAGCATAATCCCCACTTTTCCCTCCTGGCAATTTCCATGTGGGAGATATAGCAGGATGTATATTGGTTTAGGGAACAACTCAATGGACAGTGTAGGGAGAAAAGTTCCTGGCTCCTTGAATGCCGTTTCTGGAGACACTGCGATCAATGTGGGAGATATGTCAAGATGTGTGTTGGTTTTGAGGACGGCTCTCTGGAGAGTCTTAGCAAAGAGGTCACATGGATAATCAGAGCAATTCTCAGAGACACTGAGACCAAGCTCCACAATTCCCTCCTGGCACTTTCCCTGTAGGAGATACCGCAAGACATTTCTGTATATTGGGCACTGCGCTCTGCAGGTTGTTAGCAGAGACTTTCCCAGGACAGTGAAACCCTACGTCAGAGACACTGAGAAGAAGCCCCAATGTTCCTTCCAGGCATTTTCAGTGTGGGTGCCTTCTCCATGTGGTTCCTGGTTTCACTGCAGCTGTGAAGAGAATGTTAGCAAAGAGGTAACCGGGACAGTGAAAACAGTACTCAAAGACAGGGAGAGCAAGCTCTACATTACTCTCTTGGCACTTTCGATGTGGGACATACAGCGAGATGTTTGCTGCTTTTGCATTTGGCTGTTGAGAGATTTACAGCACAAAGATATCTAGTTGATTTGAAGCAGTTCCGAGAAAGTCTAAACATAATCCCCACTTTTCCCTCCTGGCAATTTCCATGTGGGAGATATAGCAGGATGTATATTGGTTTTAAGGAACTGTCCCCGGAGAGTGTGGGCAGAAAAGTTCCTGGCTCCTTGAATGCCGTTCCCGGAGACACTGCGATCAATGTGGGAGATATGTCAAGATGTGTGTTTGTTTTGAGGATGGCTCTCTGGAGAGTCTTAGCAAAGAGGTCACACGGATAATCAGAGCAATTCTCAGAGACACTGAGACCAAGCTCCACAATTCCCTCCTGGCCCTTTCCCTGTAGGAGATACCGCAAGACGTTTCTGTATATTGGGCACTGCGCTCTGCAGGTTGTTAGCAGAGACTTTCCCGGGACAGTGAAACCCTATGTCAGAGACACTGAGAAGAAGCCCCAATGTTCCCTCCAGGCATTTTCAGTGTGGGTGCCTTCTCCACGTGGTTCCTGGTTTCACTGCAGCTCTGAAGAGAATGTTAGCAAAGCGGTAATTGGGACAGTGAAAACAGTACTCAAAGACAGGGAGAGCAAGCTCTACATTACTCTCTTGGCACTTTGGA